>NC_087185.1:8760000-8767500 GCF_035594125.1 Scylla paramamosain
TTTGTTTTGTGGCTAAATAACCTGGTTTTGAGAGAGAGAGAGAGAGAGAGAGAGAGAGAGAGAGAGAGAGAGAGAGAGGATGTATACAATAACACTTCCTTCTCAGCATTAAAATAAGAAAAAGAAAAAAAAAGTGAAAAGGAAAACTCATACTGAATTGGATTTTCACTGTTATAGAAAATTAGTGGCATTGTCATTTTTCTATCTGTCTGTCTGTCTGTCGTTTCTTTCTCTTCCATTTGTTTCCTTCGTGCGAGAAAGTGAGTTGTACGTGACTGGCTGGCTGGCTGACTGACTGACTGACTTGAGACTGATGAGATTATATCCTGAACTACTACTACTACTGCTGCTGCTGCTGCTGCTGCTGCTGCTGCTGATGATGATGATGATGATGATGATGATGATTTATTAATGACTTACTGCATAACTAACCAAATTATCGACTGGGTGGCTGGCTGACTGACTGCATGACTAAATTATCGACTGTCTGGCCGCATGACTGAGCAACTTATCGATTGACTGTCTGGGTGCATGACTGACTCGGAATGAGACAGACATGCATAACAGAAACCTTATGACAGACAGTCAACTGCAATAACAACAACTACTACTACTACTATTATTGTCTGCTGCCTGGGTGCATGACTGAGCATCCGACTGACTGACATACATGTATATATATAACCTATTTCAGATCTAATTACTTTCTTACTAGGTACATGACGGAATATTAGACTGACTGATAGGCTTTGGGATGAGACTGTGACATATGGAGGAATATAAGTTACTAAGTTCCATTCCTTCGATTTATTTCTAACAATTACTGACTGAGTGGAACAGCTGGGCTGACTGACTGACTTGGGAATGAGGCAGACTAATGCCTGTTTAGCAAAAAAGTGACATTTAATTTTACTTATTTTCTTTAGTTTTATGGCATAATTTCTGACTGCACTCCATTTCTCTTAGACTGACAGACTGACTGACTGACAACAACGAAACAAACACATGCAGTACTTCATAAAAAGAAAAAAAGAAAAAAAACTGCCTCTATTTATTCCCATCACAGTCATCAGCTAGGCACATGACTGAACGCCTGGACTGACTGACTTATTGACTGCCTGCCTACCTACCTACCTGACTGACTGACTGAGTGACTGACTGACTGCCTGACGGTGTGTGTGGGTCCGTGCTTGGTACACAGGATATTGATCGCCCGCCTGACACAGTTCCCGACCCAAGTGTAGGCTGTGTAGGTTGTATTATCCCTTGTGGTCTGCTGCCGCTCCTGCTATATATGGCCAGACTGCTGATGCTGCTTCTGTTAGTGTAGGTGTAGATGTGGTGTGTGGGTGTTGTGACCTGCTTCTGCTGTCGTGTAGTAGTAGTAGTAGTAGTAATAGTTGTTGTTGTTATTGTTGTGGTGTTGGTGGTGGTGGTGGTGTTTGTATTTCTATTGTTTACAGTGTTTTCTTTATATATATATATATATATATATATATATATATATATATTTATATATATATATATATATATATATTTTTTTTTTTTTTTTACTTGAAACCGGTTTTGCTGCTGCTGTTGCTGCTGCTCTTGTTATTACTACTACTGCTTCAATTTCTACTACTACTACTACTACTACTACTACTACTGCTGCTGCTATAACAACAACAACTACTACTACTACTACTACTACTACTACTACTACTACTACTACTACAACAACATCCTTTGTCACTACCTCCCTCCCTCCCTTCTTTTCTCCACATCCACCACCATGAACAACAATGACAGCAGTGGTAACAACAACAGTCCTGCAATACAGCCCCCAATCCTGCCTGCCATACTTTGTACATAGCGTGTGGTGGGTGAGTGACTGAGGCTGGAGAAGGTTTGCCGCAGTTGAGCATATTGCAGTGCCGCCACACACACACACACACACACACACACACACACACACACACACACACACACACACACACAAAGAAAGCGTTCACCCCCATCCGTGCTCACTTATAATCGTGTATGTGTATAAGTGTAGATGGAGTTTTTACACACACACACACACACACACACACACACACACACACACACACACACGTACATGAGTGGTCAGTACGTGTGTACCTTTGTGTGCGTGGCGCCAAACACTCACATGTAGACGAAATATTACAAGATCAATAAAAAAAGGAGAAAATATATTGAAAACTCGTAACGTTAACACATATTTCGTAACATTTAACATCCTTACGTTATTTTTTTTTTATCGTAATGTGACGTTACCGTTTTTTGTCTTGTAATGTAATAGTAAGAAAAAAAGACGTTATATTGAAGTTTAGTGTAATTTAATGTAATATAGGCTTTTATGTATTAGAGCCACGCCCATGTATATTTTTCTTTTCTTTTTATATATTTTTTTATTGTTATATTGATGTTAATGATGTGAAGGTGAATGCCCCCAGAGGTTGTATTACGGCGGTAGGAGGGTATTAATTAATTACGATAGTGTCAGGTAAAACATTTTATATCTTTATCATTATCATTATTATTATTGTTGCTGTCGTTATTATTGTTGTTGTTGTTGTTGAAGTAGATTAATGAAGTCTTGAATAATTAAAAATAGCTCTAACAAACCACTGAATAAGTCACGTCTCTCTCTCTCTCTCTCTCTCTCTCTCTCTCTCTCTCTCTCTCTCTCTCTCTCTCTCTCTCTCTCTCTCTCTCTCTCTCTCACACACACACACACACACACACACACACACACACACACACACACACACACACACACACACACACACACACACACACACACACACACACACACACACACACACACACCGGCCTTGTGATACATAAAGTTGAAGATAAAGTTAAATAAGTGGTGATTTAAGGCACGTATTTTATAACAATTGACTCTCTTAGTGGTCTTGTATTGTATTTTGTGGTCTTGGCTTTGGAAAGTAGAAGTGGTTGTGTGTGTGTGTGTGTGTGTGTGTGTGTGTGTGTGTGTGTGTGTGTGTGTGTGTGTGTGTGTGTGTGTGTGTGAGTGAGTGAGAAGCCAGTGTATATAAGTTTTCATTACATGCTCTCTCTCTCTCTCTCTCTCTCTCTCTCTCTCTCTCTCTCTCTCTCTCTCTCTCTCTCTCTCTGGGTGGCACGTAGCTTCCCTCATTAAGAATTTAAACAAAAAAAGCAAGACAAAAAATGAACAAACTCACCATGTAACAAAAAACTAGAACAGAGTAACTAGACAAATAAACTTGATATTATTGCCTGATAGACGAACCTGCTAGCAACTTTTAACATCAAATCATTAATCCTCGTCTTGTTTCCCCCAGGCCGTGGACACCAAATTTACTGGTTTATTTAATTCGTGCTCGTGTTATCTTTAAAAACAACACCGCTTCATGACAGCTGCCTGCCTCCCTGCCTGCCTCCCTGCCTGCCTGCCTCCCTGCCTGCCTGCCTCGTTGATAGGTGGAGAATAATGATGTGATTGATATTGGTCGTATTAAGATGGAGTATAATGAGGTGGTGGTGGGTTTTTATTACCGCAGGGAATTGTGAGGTGGATATATTGTGGTTCCTGAGAATTTTTAGCTAGATTTTGGGGTTCCTGTGAGGTAGTTATTGTGGTTTCAGGGAATTGGGAATGTAGATAACGAGGTTCCTGGGAATTGGGGAGGTAAATATTGGGGTTCTTGGGAATTTTAAGGTCAATTTTGGGGTTCTTGGGAGTTTTAAGGTAGATATTGGAGTTCCTGGGAATTGGGGAGGTAGATATTGAGGTTCCTGGGAATTGGGGAGGTAGATAACGAGATTCCTGGAAATTGGGGAGGTAAATATTGGGGTTCTTGGGAATTTTAAGGTAAATTTTGGGGTTCCTGAGAATTTTTAAGTATATTTTGGGGTTCTTAAGAATTTGTAGGTAGATTTTTGGGATACCTGGGAATTGAGGAGGTGATTATTGGGAGTTGGGGAGGTAGATTGGGGTTCCTGGGAATTGGGGAGGTGATTAATGGGGTTCCTGAAGGGGGTGATACTTTGTTTATGATTTAGTGTGGGTGGGAAGGGATGGGTTGGGCTTATCTGTCTGTTCGTGATGGATTTTTAGTGGTTATTGAAGAATGAGCTGACTTACTGGCGACTTTAAGAGAGAGAGAGAGAGAGAGAGAGAGAGAGAGAGAGAGAGAGAGAGAGAGAGAGAGAGAGAGAGTGTGTGTGTGTGTGTGTGTGTAATTCTAAGGTTACACTTCTTGGTAGTATTCCTAATGGTTAGCCTCAAGTATATATTGCAGATAAAAAGTAACAAAAAAAAAAAAGGAAGGAAAATGCCAGGTGTTATATTCTATACCATAACACCTGCAGAAGAGACTGGGCAACATGAGAACACTGTACTAACTTTCCTCCTGCGCAGCGTCTATTGGATGGACACTGTTGTTATGAGGATGGTGATAACAGCCTGATTTACTGCTACAGTCGATCATCTGTTACGTAATAGCACTTTTATTGTTAAATTGTTTGTCTTTGGGAACTGGTGCTTGAGTGAGCTTTTTTTCCTCCTCATTATTTTGTTGCCCTTGGCCAGTGACCCTCTTGTATAAAAAATCAGAAAGGAAAGGAGTTGAATTCTTTCCCATGCTACGTAACTATTTAATCCTTTTCAGTAGTGTGGTGTTAGTGTCATATTCTGATTACCATAAGAGGGTTATGTCAAATTTAGGATGTTTTTATCTTAAAGGGATTAAATGAACACTTAGGTTGTCACTTACTACAATTATATCTGTTTTCTACTCTATTCTGGGTAACAATAGGTGATGTAGTGAGGACATTGCTTTCGTATTCAAGAAAAGTATCTCTAGTTTGTCATTTGTTACAGTTATTATTATTACCGTATCCTTATTTTATACTGTTGTGGTTGACGAGTGATTAAGAAGCTTTAAATTTGTGTATAGGACTGAATGCCTTGATAAACTGTAGTAAAATGCATAAAAATCAGGTGATGGTGGTGGTGGAAAATTATCTAGCTGTGAAGGAAAGTAAAAAGGCTTAATGTATATATGCTGAAAATTGTCTGCAGTATTGAATTCCTTAAATAACTGTAGTGAAGTGTCTATAAATGTGGTGATTAGTGGGAAAACTGTCAAGCTGAACAAAAAAAAGTTAAAGTATATATGTTGGTCAGACAAGGCGCATGACTCAAGCTGCTCTGATACTTGAGACGCACATCAGGACAGAGAAACCTTATACTAATATGGATTTGGTTAATGATCCATACACTTAATAATATTGCATTTTGATATTCATTTTTTTTTCATTGAATTCTTTACATTTTGCTCAGTTTATTAGTCTATTTATTTATTCAGTTTATCGTCTACCCATCTTTTGTTTTATTATTATTATTATTATATTATTATTATTATTATTATTATTATTATTATTATTATTAGGTTGTGTTTTATCATTTATATCTTGCTCGCCCTTGACCAGATGAAAGCACTCACCTTATGTTCTCTCCTTCATTAATTCATTTGTTTATTCATTGGTTTACCTTGTGTTTATTTTGTTAATTGCATTTCTCTCTCTCTCTCTCTCTCTCTCTCTCTCTCTCTCTCTCTCTCTCTCTCTCTCTCTCTCTCTCTCTCTCTCTCTCTCTCTCTCTCTCTCTCTCTCTCATATCTTTACACATTTTCTTTTTTTATTCTATGACTTCTTTTTTCCTTCCAACATTATACATAATTTTCTTTTCTTTTTTTCTTTCTTCCTTCCTTTGACTTTTCCATCTTTCCTTGTTTCTTTTCTTCCAACGATATACTGCTTCCTCTCTCTTTTCTTTCCTTCTTTCCTTCTTTCCTTCTTTCTAATTCTCTCCTTGGCAAGATATTGGGAATACGAATATCTTCAGCCGAGGTGTTAGGTGGCTTCCTCTGTCCTTAGGTGTGTGTGTGTGTGTGTGTGTGTGTGTGTGTGTGTGTGTGTGTGTGTGGCCTCCTTAGTGTAAGTGTATGTATGCTTTTTCTTCTCTCCTCTTATTTGGTTAGGTTATTAATTCTTGCCTTTTATGGTCTATATTGGTTGTTGTTGTTGTTGTTGTTGTTGATATTGTTGATGTTGTTGTTGTTGTTGTTGATGTTGTTGTTTGGTTTGCTTATGTCAAGTGTGTATTTTTGCATTATTCTTTATTGTTTGTCTTGGTTTTCTGTAGCTTTTTTGTCTTCTTTTTCTTCTTCTTTTCTTCTTCTTCTTCTTTCCTCTTACATGTCTTTGCAGTATCTTTTTGTGTAATCCTTTTATAATCCTCCCTTCATTAGAGCTTAAAAACTCTCTCTCTCTCTCTCTCTCTCTCTCTCTCTCTCTCTCTCTCTCTCTCTCTCTCTCTCTCTCTCTCTCTCTCTCTCTCTCTCTCTCTCTGCTATCCATCTGCCATCAACACAACGGTTGGGCCGCGGTAATCTGATAGTCTTTCCTCCACACCCACTCCCTTCTCTTCCCTTCTCTTCCCTTCCCTTCCCTTCCCTTCCCTTCCGCACACCCACTGGCACTCACCCCCCTTCCCTTCCCTTCCCAACACCCACTGGCACTCCCCTTCCTCTCCCTTTCTCCTCCTTGCCTTCCCCTCCTTCCCTTCCCCTCCCTCCCTTCCCCTCCCTTCCCTTCCCCACACCCACTGGCACTTCACTTCCCTTCATTTCCCTTCACTTTCTCCCCTCTTGCCTTTCTCTTCCTTAATTACTGGGTCTTCCATCTTTTCCCTTCTTCCCTTTCCTTCTTCGTCTCTTTCCTTGTCCTCATTTTCTTTCAAGCACTTCTTTCTTTCTCTTCCCTTCCGTTCCCTCATTCTCCTTAACTTCCTTCACTTATCACTGGTTCTTCTTTCTCTCTTTTCTTTCTTCTTTCTTCTTTCATCTCTTCCCTTGGTCTAATTTTCTCGCAAGCGCTGCTTTTCTTCTCTTCTTTTCGTATCCTCATTCTTCTTTCGTCTATTACTTGGTCTTCCTTCTTTTCTCTTACTGTTTTCCTCATCTCTTCTCTTATCCTCCATTTCTTCCAGTTATTTCTCCCCTCTTCCCTTTCATGCTTATTTTCTTTCCTTCTTTTCTTTCTTTCCCTTCTCTCCTTTATCTCTTCTCATCCTCCTTTTTTTTTGTTCCAATCTCATCTTCCCTTCTTTCTTCTTCCCTCCTTTTCTTACTATTATTTCTCCTTTCCTTTCCTTATCTTCCTCTTCTTCCTCTTTATTCTTTCCCTTCCTAGCCTACTTCTTGTTCTCCCTTCCCCATTACCACCTGGCACCCTCCCTCTTCTTTCCCCTCTTCATCCCTTCCTCTCTTACTTCCCCTCATCCTCCCCCTCCCCTTCTCTTCCTCTTTATACATTAGCACCGCCCACAGTCATTTCCTTTCATTTCCTCTCTTTTTTTTCCTTTTTCTTTCCTTTATTATTTGGTTCTTTTCACTGTTTATCTTGACTTTTGCGTTTTTCTTCTTTTCGTTTTTTTTTCCT
>NC_087185.1:8770000-8782500 GCF_035594125.1 Scylla paramamosain
AGAGAGAGAGAGAGAGAGAGAGAGAGAGAGAGAGAGAGAGAGAGAGAGAGAGAGAGACCTTCAGACACAATACCTACGCAATCCAATTAGTCATCACAGGTGCGAGGTGTCACATGTGCATTTAATACCTGTGTGGAGCAGCCAGGTGAGTTACTAATTAGAGCAGGGAGTTTCCAGGTAAGGGCAGTCCATTAGGCGGCGCGCAGGTGTAACAGGAAGCAGGGGACCAGTTAATGAGGAGCAGGTGGAGACAGCTGTGGGCGGAAGAGAAGGAGTGGGGGGATGGGGGAAGAGGAGGAGGAGAAGGAGAAGGAAGGTAAACAGGTTTTGTGTAAGACAAGATTTCCTACCATACTCCTTGAGAGAGAGAGAGAGAGAGAGAGAGAGAGAGAGAGAGAGAGAGAGAGAGAGAGAGAGAGAGAGAGAGAGAGAATTATACGTAGACAGGAAGAAAGATAAGCAGCAGACTAAGAAGGAAAAGAAATACAATAAAAGGAAGACAAGAAGACAGAAATATACATTAATATCTGGAAGGAAGACAATGACAAAGACAGACATACACACACACACTGGTAGACAGGAAAAGATAAACAAACAAATGCAAATAAGACAGACAGATACAAAGACACGGATTGAAATAAGACAGACAGACTGACAGACAGGGAAAAACAAACAAATATCAATAAAAAAAACACAAGCAGACAACACACAAACACTCAAACCATAAAACAACGGAACCAGCGAAAGGAAAGCAACACGGAAACCAATAAAGGCAGGTAAGGGCGTAATTAAGGTAAATAGCAAAGGGTTAACCTGCCTTTTCTTTACCTGGAGGGAGCACTCATCAGGCCACGCAGGAAGTGTTTACCTGAGATCCATCACCAGGTAAACACGGGGCTCTTAGTAAATGATCTTGGCAACCTTTTAGAGAGAGAGAGAGAGAGAGAGAGAGAGAGAGAGAGAGAGAGAGAGAGAGAGAGAGAGAGAGAGAGAGTGTTGTTTTCTTTTTCATCTATTTTATTTGTTTACGTCTATTTAAATGTTCATTAGCGTAGTGAGCTGTAATACTTTAGTGAATGAGCTATGACTGGATGGGTTCTCTCTCTCTCTCTCTCTCTCTCTCTCTCTCTCTCTCTCTCTCTCTCTCTCTCTCTCTCTCTCTCTCTCTCTCTCTCTCTCTCTCATGTCCTGTTCGATTCTGCTTTCTTCTGCTTTGACATTTCCTTCCTTGTCTCCTCCTCCTCCTCCTCCTCCTGTTTTTATTGGCATACAAAGGATTTCAACATTACAATAAAGTGAAGAAATTGTATTATTCAGCAAACAGGATCTGAGAGAGAGAGAGAGAGAGAGAGAGAGAGAGAGAGAGAGAGAGAGAGAGAGAGAGAGAGAGAGAGAGAGAGAGAGAGAGAGAGAGATTCAGTACGACTCCCACACTATGAGAAATAATTAGCGATATATTTCTGTTTTGATTTCCATTCCATTATTACCTGCGCGAAAATTTAATTAGATTCAGGTGAGTGCATCGTAAACACGCCTTTACTTCACCTGCCGGGACGTGTTATTGGTGTTATTGCAGGTGTTAATGGTAGTAATTGTAATGGTAATAGTGGTCGTGATGGTGATGGTGGTGATGGTGGTAATGTGGTGGTGATGATAGTGGTGGTGGTAGTGTTTATTGTAGTGATGATAGTGGCGATGGTGGTAATTGTAGTAGTAGTTGTGGTGGTGGTGGTGGTAGTGGGATGCGGGTCAGATCACGTGACCTTCCTTTCCTACCCTTCCATCTCTCTCTCTCTCTCTCTCTCTCTCTCTCTCTCTCTCTCTCTCTCTCTCTCTCTCTCTCTCTCTCTCTCTCTCTCTCTCTCTCTCTCCTCCATTCATCCCTCAAGTTTCCCTTCCCATCCTATTCTTCTTCCTTTTGTCCCTTTGTTTGGGTATTTATGGGTTTCTGTGCGTGTTTTTTGAGGTTTCTTTTCAATAGGTTTATTTTTGAGGGTTTCATCTTCGTCTCCTCCTCCTCCTCCTCCTCGTCGTTGTCGTTGTTGTTGTTGTTGTTGTTGTTGGTTTTGCTCTTTTTGCTGTTGCTGCTGCTATTGGTGTTGGTCCCTTTCTTCTTCTTCTTCTTCTTCTTTATATCGGGTCTTTAATTTGAAAGGATTTAAAGTTATTATTAAAAATATGTTTGCTCAACGAAATTAGGTGACCACAATTTTTGCTGAATTTTGGCCGTGTAATTATCATTCTCTCTCTCTCTCTCTCTCTCTCTCTCTCTCTCTCTCTCTCTCTCTCTCTCTCTCTCTCTCTCTCTCTCTCTCTCTCTCTCTCTCTCTCTCTCTCTCTCTCTCTCTCTCTCTCTCTCTCTCTCTCAGCCTCTTTGCCCTCGTGGGACGTGAAGGGGCAAGGGGGTCGTCTCTCTCTCTCTCTCTCTCTCTCTCTCTCTCTCTCTCTCTCTCTCTCTCTCTCTCTCTCTCTCTCTCTCTCTCTCTCTCTCTCTCTCTCTCTCTCTCTCTCTCTCCCTTAAACACGCGTGGGGATGTGTGTGTGTGTGTGTGTGTGTGTGTGTGTGTGTGTGTGTGTGTGTGTGTGTGAAAGACAGTTAGGTTCATGAGAGCGGCCCCTGTACATATCGGTTAGGGTCATGACTTAGAGAGAGAGAGAGAGAGAGAGAGAGAGAGAGAGAGAGAGAGAGAGAGAGAGAGAGAGAGAGAGAGAGGGAAACAGGAAAGAGTCATACATACACTACTCGAATTATTCTTCCGCTGCCTGTGTATCCTCCTCCTCCTCCTCCTCCTCCTCCTCCTCCTCCCACAGTCAATCAGTGCAGTCATAACAATGGCTTACCGCCTCACAACTTGCATTCTCAAACTCACCTCCTGTTAAATCACTTTTACACCACCACCATCACCACCACCACTGCTGCTACTGTTACTGCCATCCCTACTTCTTCCACTGCCACTACTACTACTACTACTACTACTACTACTACTACTACTACTACTACTACTACTACTACTACTACTACTTTTTCTTTTTTTTCTTCTACTACTACTACTACTACTACTACTACTACTACTACTACTACTACTACTACTACTACTGTGATCATTACAGGATTACCATTTTTAGGAAGATAAATATATAAAAAAAGGCTTCTAAGTTCAGCTTGGTGTAAAAAGTGAGGCAATTTGCATAATCTTAGTTATTTGACAAATATTTTTTGATTTTTATTTGAATTTATCTTTATTTTAGTTATAATTTTGTTCTTATCTTATTTTGCTTCCTTCTGTAACTCATGTTTACTTTTTTCCTTTAATTTGTTGTGTGGTTTTCCTTTTTTTTTTTTCCCCTTAAATCTACCTTTCCCTCTTTAGTTATCAAGTTTTCCTCTTTCTCATTCTTTCATTCCCTCGTATTTTCTTCGTATCTGCTACATCACACACTCACCATCCTATGTTTAGTGTTCCATTTTTCTTACTTATGTGGTATATTTTTATGGTTATATTTTAATTGTTTCTTACTTTTCTTTTAGTTTTGCTTTTTATCAGATTTTCCTTTTTTCCTTCTTTTAGTCGTGTTTTCTCTGATTTAGTTGTCTGGCTTTCCCTCTTGTTACTCTTCACTTATCAATTTTTCCCCCTTTCACATTCCTTCATTTCCTCGTATTTCCCGTCGTGTCTTTGTTCCATCACACGCTCATCATCTTCCTTTCTTTAGCTGTCCCTTCTTTCTTTCGTTCGTGGCATATTTTCCCCCACCGTGCAGTGAGTCAGTGTGCTCGGTGGTGCTGAGGTGCTGAGGTCAGGCTGATGCCCTCCAGCTGTGGCTTTTAAATGTGGGAGGGATGCTGGGAGAAGAGAAGCTGATTGTGCTGCTTGTGAGTCTAACAAGGACTGGGGAGAGGAGAGGAGGGGGTAGGAGGAGGGAGAAGTTTGGGAAGGTGAGGTGGGGAGGGTTGGAGAAGGGGCGAGAGAGGGTTTGGGGGAGGTATGAAGGAGGGAAGGGAGGGATGCTGAAGGTGGCAGGTAAGGAGTAGAGAGAGAGAGAGAATCGTGGCAAACCGGTGGCATGACCTTGTGGCCTCGCTGGGAGAATTGCGTATACCTGCCCAGGTGTGCTTCCTCCTCCTCCTCCTCCTCCTCCTCCTCCTCCTCAGTGCAATAACTCGTGGCGGCGTCAGTTTTTTATGGTTTCACTTTAGAATCTCACGTAATGACTGCAATCTTTCTCGTCTACATAATTTTCATCTCGATTAAGCGCCATTCCCCTCTTTTCGCGTGTTTTGCTTACCTTTAACCTCCCCTCGTGCGATCCGCTTGACTTTCGTGGGTGTTGTAATTATACCTTTGGGTTGTTTGTCCCCTTGTCAACCTCGCGTGCTCCCCTCAGTCATCATCATTATTGTTGTTTGGTGTTTATCTCCTGGTTCGTGCATCCGCCATAATCATTGGTGCTATAATTCTGGCGCCGTGATGTGATGTGGTTTTATGATGCACCTCACGAACCGTCGCTGTAATTACTGTTTTAATGAGCCAGGTGTTCCCTTGTTACATGCATCCATCCATCCCTCATTAGTGTTTACCTTTGATTGACTTTTACTGTTTTGTTTTTTATAACGTAACCTTTCATTTCCTGTCCGTATGTAACCTTTCATTTCCTCTCCCTTTGGCATTGACATCATATCTCAGCCACACGTATGCTTATCATTGTCATTCTCAGTCAACACCATAACCACCATACTCGCATTACATTATCACAACCATCACCATCATCCTCCTATCATACCCACCATACACATTACTTCGCCTCTCGTCTTCTGTTTCACTCCTCTACCCACTTCTAAGACAGTAAGAACCAACAAAGCAGTCAAACACACCCCTCGTCACTGTCCCGCCACGTCAGTCAGACCGTGTTGTTGGGCGTTGCGTGACCTTGGCGCTAAGCAGTGAGGGAGGCGGTCAGGCAGGTCGGCTAGGGTTGAGTCATGCATTCTTCCCCTAACGCTGGTGTGTCGGGCGGTGCGTGTGTGGTGGGGGCTTGTGGCGGCTGGCTGGCTGGTGGGGGTAGGGGCGATGGCCTGCTGCCTACATAGCGAGTGTGTTTGTGTGTGTGTGTGGGGTGCTCTGTCCTGTCTTATTTACATGAGTGTGCTCCTCGTGTCTCTATATGGCGGCCGTTAACGAGTGGCTTTATGTGCTGTGAGTGGGAAGTGCAGGAGGGTAACGTCTTGGTTTGCTCGGGCTGTTTCTTATTTCTTCGTGCCCTACGCTGTATTTTCGCTACTAGAACGTGTTTCAAGGGAATTATTTTGCAGTATTACCATCAGTTTATCCGTCCATATTTGTGGAAGGCGATGGAGCACAGTTAGAATGAAGTATTTCACTCAAACATGAAACTTCACAGACCAGCGAACCAGGCAGAGTCCATGTTTACAGGCGTGACATATGTACCCCGCCGCGTGACATTCCCACCCCCGGGCCACCACGTGCTCGCTCGCCCAGCTGACAACGCCGCCTGCACGCCCGCTTTCTGCCCTCCATCCTGTATCCCACATACTACTACATGTCCCGCGCGACCACTAGCGGCTGCTGATAGTACTTGGCGAACCGTACACTTCAAATAATAGCCCCTCCCCCATCCCCTCGTTTATTGGGTGTTATTAGTGGTGTGGAGAGGAGCGGGTGTGTGTCGTGTTGTGTCTGAGCCGCGTAAGGGGAGCGAACCGTTGGTGGATTGGTGTGATGGTGTTTTTGATGGAGGTAAGTGACCGGCTTGTCTTTGTTCAAGGTCACGTGAGCTGTCTTCGAGGTAGCGTGCTGTGATCATGTTTCTTTTGCTTTTTATGGCAGTGTTCGTTACCAGGTGAACCAAATGTAAACACTGGAAGATCATCCGAGTTACCTGTTATAATCGTTGAGGAAGATCACCTTCACATTTCATATAAATTACAGTGATATTTTATTGTATATGTAACCAGGTAAACCAGATATGAATACAGATAAGTAGTTAGTTTTTTATTATAATTTTCTTTGGATTGTTAAAATGCCACACAATCAGAAGTAAATTTTACCAAGCATCTTAGGATCACCCTCACTAAAAGACATGAGGTTGTTACGGTCACAACCCATCAGGAGAACACGAAACAACCTGACTGGAGTTAAGAATTAAGTTGAAGGGCAAGTCCTATTGAAGGGAGACACGGAGGAATATAGATGGAGGGAAAACGTGCTGCGGTCAGGCTGGTGGGGCTGTGGAGCGTGAAGAAGAGACAGTAGTCCTCGTAATGGTGATAGAGAGCCGCTGGTGGTGCAGGGTGTGGTGGTAATGATAGTGGCGCGGTGGAGGACTGGGAGGATGATAAAGCTGAGATGGTGAATGAGATGCTGTCGAGAAGTGGTGCTGGTGGTGCCTGTGGTAATGATGGTGAGGGGTTGGGGTGATAGAGAAGTGGGCGGATGGTGTGATGGTGACCGAAGTGGATAACTGAATAAAGAGATAGTGAGGGATGGAGTTGTATTGATGGTAGTGAATAAGATAACTATAGTGATGTCAAGGTTGTTGTAGTGAGTTGTTTATTAGTATTGTTATTTTAATGAATAGTTAATAAAAATGTCCATCAAGTCCAAAGATGGTTAGGAGTAAAGCTTGTAAATATTTAGTCATAGAAATTATATACTTAAAAGGTCACTTGTATAATATTTAATAATTGCACTTACGCATTCCGGATTCATTTAGACAAGGAAATCGTTAACGTTACTTCAAATATTTCCTGCCATATTATATTTTTTGCCATTTTTACATTTATTTATATATCAAGTACTGGTGATGAAAATAGTAACACGAACAATTCCTATTCGTTCTAATATTTATGGCCTGTGATTTCCTCCCTCACACCCTGCCCTTCACTAACCCCCCTTAAACCACCCTCACCCCTCATCCTATTCCCTAATCGCTACCTCACCCTGTCACCCCTCTCAAAACCTTCCCCCTCCCTTCATCCCATCCCCAATGGACATTTTAACAACCCCCCCCATTCACTTACCACACCTTGCCCTATACCCAGTGCCCCGCCTTGTCCATTCCAACCTTAACCTCCCTGACCCCCTCTCCTTTTCCCCCTTCCCTCTCTTCCTGGACTCTACCATTCCATCCTCTTCTATTTCGACATGACAACAGGATAGGCTCACTGGGGGGTCTTGGAAGAGGAGAGGTGGAGGGAGGTAGTGGAGCAGGGGTGAGTGGGAGGGAAGGTGACGTGAGGAAATGAACTAGTCTTGCAAGAGGAGGAGGAGGAGGTAGAGGAGGTGGAGGGAAGGGGGAAGTGGAGGGAGTATTGCCTCCAACCATAACAGAGCTGCCGGGGTTGTGTTTCTTTGTTCTACAGGTGTAAGGTTATCCTCTTGAAGTACAGGTGTGTTGATGTGTTGTGTTGCTGCTTGATGTTGCCTTAATTAGCGGTGGTATGTGTTTTGTGTAGCTGTGTTTTTTTTTTGTGTGTGTGTGTGTATTTGAGAGAGAGAGAGAGAGAGAGAGAGAGAGAGAGAGAGAGAGAGAGAGAGAGAGAGAGAGAGAGAGAAAGAGAGAGTAAACAGCCAACATTCACGGACAGAAATACATACAAGTACACTCACAACCATAAAAAACCCACCGTGTATCCTGTTCTTGATTACTGGCAGCAGCATTATGCAAACACTGATTTGACTCAAGCACTTTTGTTTGGGTTCTGTTTTTATACACCACTGATTTGTTGATTTGTTCTTGTATTAATTCAACACAGCACAACTTGTGGGCTATAATGGAGCTTGACATCTCTTTCATCACCACCCCCACCATTTTGATATTGACTCTATTTACAAAACCCCCCAACCTTCACTCATCCATGTCTGCAGGTAATTAGTGGTTCCCGAACAGCCTTGCAAGGACGAAAGGGTCTTGTTTGGTTCTTTTGTGTAATCATTTGTAATCGGTATCAGCTGTATGAATTCCAGGCTTTCCCAGCAAACTATCTTATCTATCCATAGTTCTCTGCCTTTTCTTTCTTTACCATCCTTTAGTTTCAATCCAGTTAACCTTAATTGTCTTGTACTGAGGTGTTCCAAGCCACTCTAGCAAAACTTATCTCGATCTAGTTCAGTTTCCTTTTTTTTTTATATATAATTCTTTCAGTTTCAGTAGTCCATCCATACTGATACCCCAAGTCATCTTAGGGAAATTTCTCAATCTGGTTCAGTTTAGCCTTTCTTATTCTTCGGTGGCCTTTGTGTGACTAACTTGCCCCTCGTGTCCACTTTTTGGTCGTTTGTCAAGATGTCCGTCAAGATGTCCTCAGCTTTGGACGCCTCCCTGCTAAGCCCCAAAGCTCCCTAAGGACACCCGTCAAATCACCACCAGTCCCCAGCCTCCCTCCTTCCTCCTTCCTCTGGAGACTCTCCACCCTTCCCTCCAGCACCGCCTTTCCCTCCTCCTCTTCCTCCCCCTGCTGTGTTTTCCCCAAGGGGTTTATGGTTCCCGCGACCTCCTCTGTTTCCTACTTGACCTTCGCTACTCGCTAGAGAGAGAGAGAGAGAGAGAGAGAGAGAGAGAGAGAGAGAGAGAGAGAGAGAGAGAGAGAGAGAGATACCGAAGATAAGGAAGAATTGAAAGAGGAGACGGAAAGAAAGGAATGAAGGAAGGTAATGGAGATAAGTAGGAATGTAAGAAAGAAGAGGAAGGAAAAGCAAGCAGAGAGAGAGAGAGAGAGAGAGAGAGAGAAACTTCCACCTCACGTTAATGACAAAACAGACAGGTAGGCAGACCGCCTTCAGGTGAGCTGGAAGAAAGCAATACATTTTTGTGTCCCTAATTAACACATTGTTCAAAGTTCAGAGTGCCAGCAGGAAGAGGTTCAGACACTCACTGTTTACACTTGGCTGAACTGACCTGAAGAAACGAGAACAAGTAGTACGTAGGCAAGAAGTGAAGTAAACATGTACAAAGTGTGTCACCGATATATGTGTTGTGAGAATTGAGTCGTTTATGCTTGAGGTATTTGTTGAATCCAGTCGTTTATACTTACAAGATTGGGTCATAGAATTCTGACAGTTGTATGTTGGAAGATTGAGTAATTTATGAAGTGCGTGTTGAAACTGACTGATTTTCAGTTTAATACACACACACACACACACACACACACACACACACACACACACACACACACACAGAGAGAGAGAGAGAGAGAGAGAGAGAGAGAGAGAGAGAGAGAGAGAGAGAGAGAGAGCTATGTTTATTAATACAATTATTGTTAGTTTGTGTTACTTTAACGGCTGTATGTCAGTTAGTTTTTACACACACACACACACACACACACACACACACACACACACACACACACACACACACACACCAGGTTATGTAAAGAAAAATGTAACTTGATATATGACTGACAACTGACATGGTATTTCTACCCTGGTTCGTTTCCTTCCTTCCTTCCTTTCTTCCTTCCTTCTTTCCTTCCTTACTATCTTGTTTGGTTCCTTCCTTCCTTACTGTTAATATTCCGTATTGTATTTGTATTAACTTCTACTTGCTTTTCTGTCATATTTTTTTTACTCCTCTACATCTTTCCTTCTTTCCCTTTTTCCTTCGTTTTCGTGTTCCTTTTTATTTCTATTATTTCTTCATGTTTTCTGGTTCCTTAAATCAATAATTTTTTTTTGTCTGATTTGTTTCAATTCTTTCTTTCTTTCATCCTTCCTTCCTTTGTTCTCTCTTCCCTTCCTCTCCCCTTCCTTCAGTGCACCCTTCATCTCTTGTTCCCTTCCCTTTAAACTCCTTCATATGCAGTTGTCCTCTTCCCCTCACATCCCCCTTCCTCTCCTCCCTCTCTTCCCCCCTCCTCTTCCTCTCCTCTCTCTTACTCTCTTCCTTGCTCTTCCTCTTCCAAGCTTTATTATTTATTTTAATGGGCTTTTTATTCTTCCTCTTTCCCCTGAAGGCTTTTACGTCCATTGCAACATTTTCTCTTTTCTTCTTCCTCTTCCTCTCCTCCTCCTCCTCCTCCTCCTCCTCCTCCTCCTCCTCCTCCTCCTCCTCCTCCTCCTCCTCCTTCTCAACTGCGGGAGAAAGATTTAAAGATAGAGGGGAAGAGAAATTCAATAATATTTTCAAGGTGTTATTTTGTTGTTGTTGTTATTTTGTGTTGGTGTTTATTTATGCTTTGTGGAAGGAATTTTTTTTTTTCGTTTTTCTTTAAAGCAAGGGGGAAATTGTATCGTGTATATGAGAGAGAGAGAGAGAGAGAGAGAGAGAGAGAGAGAGAGAGAGAGAGAGAGAGAGAGAGAGAGCACGTACGTCATTATGTCATTTTCTCAGTGAAGCCGCCCATGGAAGGCCTGCTCTTGACAATATGGCGCTCCCCCACCCTCTCTCTCTCTCTCTCTCTCTCTCTCTCTAGAAAAGTGCTCGTGTTTTATACATTTTTTGAGGCGTTTCCTGTGTGTGTGTGTGTGTGTGTGTGTGTGTGTGTGTGTGTGTGTGTGTGTGTGTGTGTTATCTTAAGCTTGATCTGTAGATACAAGATAAGCTGATAATGGATCTGAACTTTCTCGTGTGCATGAGAGAGAGAGAGAGAGAGAGAGAGAGAGAGAGAGAGAGAGAGAGAGAGAGAGAGCTCAGTTCCTTTCACTACTCACCAAGTCTATATTTATGTTTAAGAAAGACACACACACACACACACACACACACACACACACACACACACACACACACACACACACACACACACACACACACACACACACACACACACACACACACTTATATTATTACTTCTCTCAAATTTCAGTCTTTCTCAAGGATTTCTCTCTCTCTCTCTCTCTCTCTCTCTCTCTCTCTCTCTCTCTCTCTCTCTCTCTCTCTCTCTCTCTCTCTCTCTCTCTCTCTTGCACACTGTAACCATTTTTTGACCTGACCTCTTCCTTTTATCTCCTCCTCCTCCTCCTCCTCCTCCTCCTCCTCCTCCTCCTCCTCCTCCTCCTCCTCCTCCTCCTCCTCCTCCTCCACCCTACATGCTTCTAATATTTATCTCTTCATCTTCTCCCCCTCCTTCTTTCCCCCTCCCTTTTTTATCAGTACTATTCCCTCTCTCCCTCTCCCTGTATCTTTCCTCTCCCTTTCCTCCCTCCCTCTCCTTTCATCTCACATTCCTCTCCCTCCCGTATGTTGGTCTGTACTCCATTTTTTGCTCTCTCTCTCTCTCTCTCTCTCTCTCTCTCTCTCTCTCTCTCTCTCTCTCTCTCTCTCTCTCTCTCTCTCTCTCTCTCTCTCTCTCTCTCTCACGTAACATGGCGGTGGGGAGAGTTTAATTTTGTGTCGTTTCAAAGTATACATTTTCTTTCCCCTTCTCTCTCCTCCTCCTTCTCCTCCTCCTCTTCTTCCTCCTCCTCCTCCTGTCAGCCTTGTCAAGTGTAAAAGTAAAGGTAAAATATAAGTAAAATACGCTCATTAATTCTAATAAACCAGTTGTAAGTGAGAGGGAGACAGTAGCGACTCTCTCTCTCTCTCTCTCTCTCTCTCTCTCTCTCTCTCTCTCTCTCTCTCTCTCTCTCTCTCTCTCTCTCTCTCTCTCTCTCTCTCTCTCTCTCTCTTATAAAGGGGGGCAAAATATCAAATACTGTTTGTTCTTTCTTTCTGTTCTCTCGTGCACTCCTATCTTATTTTCCCCCTTCGGTTCTCATGTGTCAGTTTTCTAAGGTGACCAACAGGTAATATTTCCCACAGGTAAAGTGAGTGGTGGTGGAGGAGGAGGAGGATAGGTGATGGAACTACTGGACAGGTGAGAGAGTGAGAGGGAGGGAAGGAAAAGTGTGAGAGATTAGATGAGATAAAGAGGGTCAGGAGAAAGGGATATAGTCAGTAAGGTGAGAGAGAGAGAGAGAGAGAGAGAGAGAGAGAGAGAGAGAGAGAGAGAGAGAGAGAGAGAGAGAGAGAGAGAGAGAGAGAGAGAGAAATCGATTAATGAGAGGAATTAGACAAAGATAAAAAAAAAGATTGTACAAAAAAAGATAATAGATGAAATAAAAGTAAATAAATTAATGCATAAGAAGAAAAATGATGGATAAGAAATAATCGATAAATAAAACTAGCCATGAAATTTAAAAGTTAGGAAAAAAATTGTCGAATGAGTGAATAAAACCAGAGAGAGAGAGAGAGAGAGAGAGAGAGAGAGAGAGAGAGAGAGAGAGAGAGAGAGAGAGAGAGAGAGACAGCAGCAGCATACTCACTTTCACCGTATCATCACCTTCATGGTTGAGAGCTCGTGCTAAGGTGTGCTCGACTGAAACCAGACACACTCACCCACTCAGTCAGTCAGTCAGTCAGTCAGTCAGTCAGTCAGTCAGTCAGTCGAGTTTACTAATCATTTACATCATATTTTCTTTTGTATTTGTCATGTGGCTTGTTTGTGTACCAGTCAGTCAGTCAGTCAGTCAATTTGGGTCTTTTTTTTTCGTCAGTCAGTTTTTCAA
>NC_087185.1:8795000-8845000 GCF_035594125.1 Scylla paramamosain
CTCTCTCTCTCTCAAAGGATGCCGCTCTTAGATTAGGTTAAGATGTAGAGGGTAAAGGGTGTAGAGAGAGAGAGAGAGAGAGAGAGAGAGAGAGAGAGAGAGAGAGAGAGAGAGAGAGAGAGAGAGAGAGACTGGGTTACAGAGGATACACTGAGAACCATTTGTAGCATGTCCTTGAGAGAGAGAGAGAGAGAGAGAGAGAGAGAGAGAGAGAGAGAGAGAGAGAGAGAGAGAGAGAGAGAGAGAGAGAGAGAGAGAGTCACGCCCTTTCAGATACCAGTAAGGATAAGACAAGGCAGGGTGAGGCTTTTAACATAAATTATGGCGCTTCTATTTTTTTTTTCTATCTAATCTCCTTTTCGTCCTGTCCTAATTACCTGTCTAACCTCCTCCTCCTCCTCCTCCTCCTCCTCCTCCTCCTCCTCCTCCCAAAAGGTAATGAATTCGATCCACAGTCATGCGAGCACTCGGAAGGGACGAAGAGAGGAGGAGGAGGAGGAGGAGGAGGAGGAGGAGGAAAATAGATAAAGGGAGGAAGAGAAGGAGATAATTGACCATCGCACACTATAATCGATCTTCTCTCTCTCTCTCTCTCTCTCTCTCTCTCTCTCTCTCTCTCTCTCTCTCTCTCTCTCTCTCTCTCTCTCTCTCTCGTTTCTGTTAGCTGACGAATTTTAATAGAATTTTTGTTATGTTGTGTTATCAAGTTTAGCTGAAGACTTGAGGGTGAGTGTTGCTTAGATGTGTGGGCAAGAAAGTGTTACTGCGTGTTATTGGTGTGTTGTGAAGTGCTAAGGAGTGTTCCGAAGATTGACTTCACTTGAGGTGTTGCAAGAATGTGTTGTCGAAAGTTTTATTTACTTATTTATCCTATATTTTGTTATTTTTGTGTTTCATGTGTTACTAAATTGTGTTGAAATGTGTTACTCCATGACTGGCTGAATTATTGCAGTACAGCGTTATTGATGAAGATTCTTGCCTTAGTTTGTGTTACTAGAAGTGTTACTGAGGCCTGATGGGAGTGTTTGAATCAAGTGTTACTATAGAAAAGAGTACATACAGAGTTTTGTGTTGGTAAGTGTTGCTTTGAGCGTTAACACAAAACTGGCATGTGCTTGGACTAGTCTGATGTATTACAGTGTTGCCGCTCCCATTATGAAGTGTTCTAAGTGGCTCAAGTGTTTCGCGTTGTGTGAGGAGGCGGGGGAGTGTTGTTAAAGTGGGTGGGGTGAGGCTCAGGGCAGCTGGCGGTGTGTTGTGTTGTGTTGCGTCAAGTGTTGCTAAGATTTGTACACTGATGAGGTGATGCTGGTATTGTGTGGTCACTACCCTGGCTCCTCCTCCTCCTCCTCGCCGCCTCTCTCAAGGACGTTTGAATAGTAACTTGTCTCCCCATGATCCTCCTCCTCCTCCTCCTCCTCCTCCTCCTCCTCCTCCTCCTCCTCCTCCTCCTCCTCCTCCTCCTCCGTCTAGTCAGCCCTCCATCTTTCCCATAAAAGGATGATATCTTTTAGTATGTTGCCCTCCTCTTTCTCCTCCTCCTCCTGTTTAAGGTCAGCGAGAATTAGATAAATACTGTGTGTGAGAGAGAGAGAGAGAGAGAGAGAGAGAGAGAGAGAGAGAGAGAGAGAGAGAGAGAGAGAGAGAGAGAGACCGACCTTGGCCGTGGTCATACCTGGCATTTCCTTTTGAGCTCGTGGGAAAAAAAGGACACACACACACACACACACACACACACACACACACACACACACACACACACACACACACACACACACACACACACACACACACACACACACACACACACACACACACACACACACACAGTAGCTACCTATGTTATTGGTTTCCTTCCCCTTCCCTTCCCTTCCCTCCCCTTCTCCCCTTATTTCCTCATTCCACAAGCTTGCTTTCTCCTTTACCTGCGTTTACCTGTGTGTGTGTGTGTGTGTGTGTGTGTGTGTGTGTGTGTGTGTGTGTGTGTGTGTGTGTGTGTGTGTGTGTGTGCGTGCGTGCGTGCGTGCGCGGGCGCGCAGACGCCCTACTATGAACCAGAGAGAGTTATGTTCCTTATGTTGTATTCTGTGGCTAATCTCTTTGTGTTGCTAGTAATAGAGAAAGTTAGTGTTCTGTGGAGTGTCGCAGGCAGTTATCGTGTGTTGCTGGTTAGTGGTTCCTTTGTGTTGAGGGAATGTCGATTATGAAGATGTGCTTGTTGTGTTTATGTTGTTTCTTCTCCCTGGGTAACACAATAGACAGGAGTTGTTTTGCTTACGTCTGTGTTGAAGTGTGAGAAATGAACACAGTGTTTATATACGTGTGCTCTTGTGTTAAGAGAAATGGTTTATAGATACCGATGAAAACATGTATAATCTTGTGTTGCTTTTTGGTGGAAAAAAAGAAAATATTGGAAAAATAGAATAGAGATTGTGTTGCTTTCATGTAATAGTGAAAGATACGATGATGAGGAGGAATACAAAGGAATACAAACACCAGCACCACCTTAGGCCTCAGCTGCTAGATTTCACTACTCACACTAATCATTAGCTCTACGGGAGAAGGAAGGAAAGATACTGAAAGAAAACAATGTTACTAGTAATGCTTAGTATTTCTTTAGTCTTTAATCTACTTGTATAAAATTAATAGTACTTTCAGTGCAGTACCAGCATTCCTCAGTAAACTATGAAATCACGTATTGTCACTTCCTCTCCTGTTAGTGGTGGTCTTGTATGTAGTCTTAGTAGTGTGTTCATTATAATAAAATTTACCTGCATTTCTCAAACCATTTACATCGCGTCATTTCCTCTCCTTGACCGGTGATCTTATTATCTGAGTGTTTCCTTTTGTGTTGCAGGGAATGCTTGGCCCCGTGTGATGCTCGGGGACGGTGTGGTGGTGGTGGGGGCTGGCGGGGCGCCCCTCCACCGCCCCCGATCAGCTGACAACCTCTCGCGCCTCACAGCCGCCTCCTCCATTCCCGCCCTTGATGACCTGGCCGAGTCTGAGGTGTTCGTGGGTAAGTCTCTCTCTCTCTCTCTCTCTCTCTCTCTCTCTCTCTCTCTCTCTCTCTCTCTCTCTCTCTCTCTCTCTCTCTCTCTCTGATCTGCTTTGATTACGTTTCGAGACGCGATCGAAGCTTCAGTACTAATTTGAATCTTCTTTTCGCTCCCGTTCTCAGTTTTTATGGGTGACTATTATTTATTCATACATTCAGCCTATCCTCAAGTAGTAGTTAATTGTGTTTCTTGCCTTATCGATCTGAATTTTTTTTTTGTATTATTTTTTTTGCTTCATTGGATAACTATCTTGGAAGTCAGAATCGTGAATTTTGGTCCTGTACCCAAACTGGCCATGCCAATAGCCATGAGTTACCTCACGGACACAGGAGGAGGGAGTCGTGTCCGTAGGAGGCACTTTCAAGACATATTTCCTACTCCTCTGTAGTTTAAACGCCTAAGGAAGATCGTAGAACTCACCTGTGTAGTAATTGGTGTTCCCGTGCAAACCAGGATCCACCTAGACATGATGTATGAGATGCCAAACTTTACCTATAATTATCTGGATGTTTGGTTGTTTGTTATTTTGATTTGTTATTGGAAAGTTAGATGGGTGTTTAATCATATGTATTGTCACATTCATCTACTTTTGGGAAGTTTAAGTGTTTTGAAAAGGTGAAGACGATTGACTGACTGATTGGTTGATTGATTATATTTTTTTTTTATTCATTGGTTGATTGATTATATATATATATATATATATATATATATATATATATATATATATATATATATATATATATATATATATATATATATATATATATATATATATATATATATTTTTTTTTTTTTTTTTTTTTTTTTTTTTTTTTTTTGTTTTGCTCTGTGAATTCGGCTTTTTTTTTTTAATCAACTCATCATAGAACTTTTGTAGGAACACGGTGTTCTAGCAGACATTACATATTGTGATGCGTCCTAATCTGTGCAGGACGGATGTAAGGAGAGAGCTGTTCAGGTGTGGCAAGGCAAGGGTTGTTAATGACCACACACAGAGAGAGAGAGAGAGAGAGAGAGAGAGAGTCAAAGTAGTGAGTTTCAAGAATTTATAGTTTGACAAGTCTCATGGATATAGAAAATAATTTGTTCTCTGTTAAATGTGTGTGTGTGTGTGTGTGTGTGTGAGAGAGAGAGAGAGAGAGAGAGAGAGAGAGAGAGAGAGAGAGAGAGAGAGAGAGAGAGAGAGAGAGAGAGAGAGAGAGAGAGAGAGAATTTTTTTCATTTTTGGCTTGAGATATGTTAATTTTTCATCTAAAGATCCCATTAAATCTTGTTCAGCTTTTATCATTTTCTTTGTATCTGAGGGCATAGTAGATTAGTCTTCTTATCACCTGCTTTTATCTCCCAGGGGATGAGGATGATGAGTTGGAGTGTGGAGAGGCCTACTTACGACCTCCCCTGCCCCCCATAGATCCTGGCCTCCCTGGAGAGGTCACGCCCCCAGACCTCCTCTCCCCTCCCTGCCCACCATCATCCACCAGTCTGGTGATTGCCTACCATGAGGAAGCATTGCGGCTGCCTCTAGATGCTGTGAAGGAAGAGGTGGAAGCTGAAGCCCTAGAAGAGGCCAGCATGATTCTTTCCAGTGGCCCTGCCTCCCTTGGGCATGCCTCCCTGGGCCCATGCTCACTCACATCCTCCATGGTGTCCTCTGCCTCTCTGGAGGACAGCACCCTCTCCTCCCGCACTGACACCTTTGACACAGTGATAGCAGCAATCCCAGACTTCTCCCCGTCACCTCCAGATGCCCCAACCTCTACCTCTCCACCACCACGCTCCTCAGCCACACGTCCTGGGAACAAAGATGCTGCCAGGGTGGCCAGCACCTCAGCCCGCACCTCCCCCACGTCCCCACGGGGCTCCTCTGGCCGCAGCTCTCCCAGAACTTCCACGGACTCACCCAGCACTCCAGAGAAGCGCCGAGGGACCTCTCGGAGTGAAGGTGGCAGCAACACCAGCAGCCGGGGCAGCACCCCACGGGGCACCCCGCGTGTGGCCTCATCCCGGGGCGAAGACAAGAAGACACCCCGGGGCACTGCACGGGGCACCACAGGCGTGCGGCCCTGTGCCCGTGCCCAGGATGCTCGGCGGGACACACACACCCATGCCCACACCCGCACCAAGGCTGAGGAGAGCCGTGGCACCACCCTCACCCGCAAGAAGAAAGTTGAGGCGGACAGCAGACCCAGCACGGCACCCACCCGCAAAAAGGAGACGTCAGCAACGGTGGCTGCAGACAAGTATGGCAGCTTGGGGCGGCGGCGGCGAGTGAAGGATGCCACAGGAGATGCCAAAGATGGGGGCAAGGAGAGTGGGACATTGACCCGGGACAGCAAACAGACGCTGGACATGTATGCCACCTTGCCACGGCGCCGCGCCAAGGAGGTGAGTGCCCGTTGGAAGGAACAGATGGCATCCGAGGATGATGCTTCCCGTCCCTCCCTGAGACGCACCAAGTCGGTTGGTAAGAGTGAGGGGGCAGCAAGCAGTGCTACAGCAAAGGGCCGCTCCTCCCTCATGACCACCAGCCTCCCTGCCTCAGCCCTGCGGCCCCGCAGTCCCCGTGCCAACCCTCCTGCGAAATCCACTTCCACCTCAACCTCCAATCTAGCGGCTCGCAAGGAGAAGACCATCATCTGCATGGAGGCGTCCACCCAGACGGCACTGACGGGTGGGGATGTGGCCTCTGCCCTCAGAGCAATGTCCCGCCAAAATTCCCTTGGTGCTGAGGAGGATGAAGAAGTGCCGGAGGTCACCAGGCCCCATGCTGTTATTGTGCGGGAGGAGTCAACTCCAGATGAACTTCCCCCCAGCAGGAGTGTGGAGGTACAGGTAAGGCTGTTGGTTGGGCTTTTGCACCAGTTATTGAGAAGCATCCCTCAATACCTGACTCTTGCATGCAGCATAGCATATGAAAGGAGACATCCCTGATATCCCTGAGTATTTTATTCAGTTATTCTTGGGTTTTTCTCTTTTTACAGTCACATCAGTTGCCTTTTTGGTATGATGTGTAGTATCCACCTACCATTGTCACACTTCTAGCTTATTTTCACTTCCAGCACATTATTGTTAATCTGTACCATCCCAAATGACCTTCCACCCTCTATCCCTGCCTGCCATTCACAACTCTCCCCTCTAGGTGGAATTAGCCTGGAGGCTCGGCGAAGGGGACCTGCCAGAACACGTGCGGCGCCTCACTGAGGAACACGCACGGCTGCAGAATGAACACTCAAGGGCAAGGGTGCGCCTGGAAGAGATGGAAAGCCTGAGAGATGAGCTGCAGAAGCTGAAGGTGTCCTTAGAGGAGGAGAGAGCAGAGAAGGAAGAAGTACAAGGGGAGCTAGACAGGACGTCCCAGAGGGTGAAGGATATGCTGGTTTCCATGGAAGGAGTGGAGCATGGTAAGTCTTCCTTATAGTCCTTTTTATTCTTTGATGAATTGAAATATTATGTCTGGGGTTTAATGCTAAATATAGATAAGTCTAAAGTATTTTAAGAATTTTTAGACTGGAAATCATCATCTTTCCTTGAAAATTGAATATAATATAGGTAATGTGAGATAACTCCCATAGAAATTAGTTCATGCTTAAAGAAATGTTTCTGCTTGAGAATGAATGTCAAAGAACTGATTTGTGAACCCCATCTGTCCTGCAGAATTTAACAGCCGAGGGGACAGTCTTCTGGAGCTTGAGTCTCAGCTCCACCAGTCAGCCGACATACACATACAGATGCAGGAGAGGCTTAACAGATTTGAGGAGTGCAACTTGAAGATTAAGAGGGTGAGGCAATAATTCTGTAATACTTTTCTATTGCATCTCTCTCTCTCTCTCTCTCTCTCTCTCTCTCTCTCTCTCTCTCTCTCTCTCTCTCTCTCTCTCTCTCTCTCTCTCTCTCTCTCTCTCTCTCTCTCTCTCTCTCTCTCTCTCTCTCTCTCTCTCTCTCTCTCTGAAATGATTGGTTCTTATTCCAAAGTTGTGTGTTACATTTGAGTTTTTCAGTCTGTGTAAAAGTTATTTACTTCTACTTTTAATGCTTTCCCAGTTTTTCTATCCCTCCATAGATCCTCCTATCTCTGTAATTTCCTCTTCCTGATTCCTAACCATACCTTTCTCTAAATCTGCCATTTAATAACTTTTTTTTTTTGGGTTCTGCAATTAAATCAGTTCTCTTATCTCCCCCTAGATCTCCCTGTAGTTAAGTCTGTATTACCTCCACAAACCTCACAACCTTTTCTTGAAATTGCTCATTGTTAAAGACACCATAACCACACCAAAAATCAATCAGCAAGTCTGTCTCCACCTCAGGACTTGGACAAGAGTGTGGCAGCTCAGAAGACTCTCCTCCAACAAGTGCAGGACCTGGAGAATGAGAGCAGGGAGATGGCAGACTTCATGGCGGAGGAGAAGAATGCCCTGGCGGAGTGTCTGAGGGAGGCAGAGTCTGAGGTGAGAAGTGTGATGAGTAGGAGGGCATTGCTCATTAACTTGGAGATGTTGGTATGTTTATGTTCTTTGATATTGTTTGTATTGTTTCATAGAGAATTTTAGTGTCCCCGGAATTTTTTTTAGTCTCATATATCACCAGTAGTATCAAAGATCATTTAATAGTTCCTTTGTTCTCTTTCATGTCATGATTTCAGGGATAATCTTTAGTTCCTAGGGTATTTTTTAGTCTTGTATGCCATTAGAAGAATCATGGAAAATTTTATACTTCATTTAGTTGGGTACACTATTGGCTCATCATTAGTGTCATGCATCAGTCTATATTAGCTTTGTTTTTATCCACAGTTGATGAAGTTAAAGTCAGAATGTAATCAGCTAAACACCAAACTCAAGGAGAAGGAGGATGAAGTGAGACACGTGACGAGGGTGGCAGAGGACAGGAGGTGAGTTTGTTTCTTATTATAATGAATTTAACGCACTGTTTTATTTATGACTTGGCTTAACCTTTTTACTGATAATAAGTTTTCTTCTTTAATGCTTATAACATTTTGCACAGTATTTTTGTGCTAGGCACTCATAGATATTTTTATAGCTTAAAAGGCAAAATTACCTTCTTTTTCCCTTTCTCTCTGGTGTGTTTCCATGCAAACAGTTTTTACAGTGATAAAAGGTTAAGGAAGGATGATCATAGCAGCAAAAGGGTTAATATATAGAGAGAAAACATCTGTTGTAAAAGAAATTGCTAGTACATTGCTGCTGTGGTGTAGTTTAGTGATAACAGTAACAGTGAATCTCCTTTCCACTGCAGAAACAAGTACATGCAGCTGCAGTCTGAGATGAGCTCCATTCAGTGCCGCACCCGGGACATGATGGTGTGCCAGGGTGCCGAGGTGTCTGGTGCTGCTGTGTCGCTCAACAATGTCTCATCTCGCCTCCGTGCTCTCATTGCAAAGCTGGTCCAGGATTATACCATTACTGATGCTGACCTTGAGGTGAGACTATTTGGGTTTTATGTGTACTAAAGCTCTCTTCAAGCATCACTGTTTGGTTAAGTGATTCCTTGTATACAGTATAACTAAAATTTATGAATAATTTATGCACCACATTGAATACATATATAAAAGAAAACACATTGAATACATATATAAAAGAAAATGTCTTAAACAAATTGTTTGCCTATGAAGACCACATTTACCAAAGGAAGCATTCTGTGTATATTTATGCTGTAACTCTTGCACACCAGCAAGTTTCTTAAGTTTTCTTTCTAATACATTTTCTGTTGGAAGGCATTTGTGGCTTCTCTGCAAGTCTTGCAAAACTTTGATTTAGAAACAGTTTTGTTTCCTTTAAAACTCATAAGTAGGCATGTATTATTTATATTACTAGATTCATAAGGAAAAGAAAATTGTCTTTATGGTGATTACAGTTAAAATTTGCAAAAAATTTATTTCACTCATTTTTTCCTCAAAATAAATACAGAAAAAAAAAAAAGTTCACAACCATAGATTAGCTCTTCCCACAAGCATTCTGTGTGCTACACATTGCATAAACTGTCTTTTCATGAGCTTTACAAGTGTACTATTGTCACTGTAATGTGTCAATTAGATCTCAAGAAAATAAAGGAAAGCTGAAGTCAGTATTTATCTCAAATTACATGCAGACAGCCTGAATCACAGGCTGAAACTGACAAATTATGTAACAGTCGACCTATTCTGGGAAGCATCAGTTTTACCAAGTCATCACTGTGAAACTTGTGCTCATCTTTGACTCACCAACAATTGATGCACTTACACCAGAAACTTTATTTTTAATAATTTTAAATAAGTTTTTTGATTCACATGTGTCAATGTAGTTTCACATGAAGACATATTGATGCATGTGTGTCCAGTGTGTGAGAGGGTTAATAAAGTGTCATCAAGAGCTACAGCCAAGCTGCCTGTTAGATGGTGGCAGAATTACATGCTCACTCAAGACATGAGAATGTATGTCATATCTTTCCAATAAATATTTATTATTAACAATTCATTTATACTCGTTATAGCTGAGTGTTGAGGTGCCGGTGCAGGGGCTTCAGTGTATATCAAACTGTTTTGTTAGTCACTAATTCATCCATTAGAAAACCAACCAAGCTTAGGATCACTAAACCAAAGAACTCATTCCCACCCAGATGATTGTGACACCAAGTGAGAGTGACAGCAGTGCCTCATCCACCAATGGCACTCCAGAGCACAAGCCTCCTGGCATCAAGGCAGCCACGCGTCGCACTCCTTCTCCCCGCAAGACAGCCTCCTTCATGACGGCCCTGCTCAGTGCCATGCGAATGGGACCCACCCGGTCCAGGATGGGAGATCTTGGGGGTGCCATCTGCAGCTTGACCAATGGGAGCAGTAAGGAGGTGAGATCAGTATGAGGTTTGCTTGTGTAGGACAGGGAGATGGTTATATTTAATGGTTATGGTTATGATGATTTAGTTATTGTTGTCATTCTACCAAATAATGAGTGGATCCAAAAATGATGAAGGTATTTTTAACCAGATCAGATGAACTCATGAGTTTACCTAGTAATTCATGCTAGATAAGTTATTACTGATATTAGAACAGTGATATTACTAACAAGGTTTGATATTTTAAAATTCCCTCATTCTAACTTGAAACTATCATTCTTTGAACCTAATATTTAAAATTTAATTTCTGGTGACTAGTTACTGATTCCTTCCATCCCACAGCAGGTGACAGAAGGCCGCAACTCTCCTGAGGGGTCTGAGAGCCACGAGTTGGTGGAGGGCAGCAGTGCCTCTTCATCCCTAACAGACCAGGTGACGGAGATGGATGTCCTCCTCACCCGCTTCCTCAAGGTCTGCTGTGTCCTCAAGAATGAGTCTGACTTGCAGTTGGCAGAAACTGAGGATGAGAAGTGGGTGCTTTTTATATGTATTATTTCTTCAACTAACAAAAACATGCTTTGTTAATTTTCTTGCTTAAATTAAAAGGAAGAAATCTTGTATCTTGTATCTTTCAAGATCTAACTCCCCTCATGACTTCTGGCATCTAGCCAAAAAACATCTCTAATAACTTTGCTTCTTCTTTCCCTCCTTTATTTCACTGAGATAGCACCACTGCTATCACATCTATCTCTAAAGCTGAACTCTTCGCTCAGACCTTTGCTAAAAACTCTAACTTGTATGATTCAGGGTTTGTTCCTTCCTCTCCTCCACCCTCTGACTACTTCATGCTACCTATTAAAATTCTTTGCAACGTTGTTTTCCATGCCCTCGCTGGCCTAAACCCTCAGAAGGCTTATGAACCTGATGGGGTCCCTCCTATTGTTCTCTGAAATTGTGCCTCTGTGCTTGCACCTTGCCTAGTCAAACTCTTTCAACTTTGTCAACATCTACCTTTCCTTCTTGCTGGAAGTTTGCCTACATTCAGCCTGTTCCTAAAAAGGGTGACAGTTCTAATCCCTCAAACTACCATCCTGTTGCTTTAATTTCCTGCCTATCTAAAGTTTTTGAGTCTATCCTCAAAAAGAAGATTCTTAAACATCTTTCACTTCACAACCTTCTATCTGATCGCCAGCATGGATTCTGTCAAGGCCACTCTACTGGTGATCTGGCTTTCATTACTGAGTCTTGGTCATCCTCTTTTTAGAGATTTTGATGAAACTTGCTGTTGCCTTGGACATATCAAAAGCTTTTGATAGAGTCTGGCACAAGGCTTTGATTTCCAAACTACCCTCCTATGACTTCTATCCTTCTCTCTGTAACTTCATCTCAAATTTCCTTTCTGATCGTTCTATTGCTGCTGTGGTAGACGGTCACTGTTCTTTTCCTAAATCTATTAACAGTGGTGTTCCTCTGTCCTGTCACCCACTCTTCCTATTATTATTCATCAATGATCTTTTAAACCAGACTTCTTGTCCTATCTGCTCCTATGCTGATGATACCACCCTGCACTTTTTCAGGTCTTTTCACAGACATCCAACCTTTCAGGAAGTAAACAGTTCATGCAGGGTAACCACAGAACACCAGACTTCTGATCTCTCTAAAATTTCTGATTGGGGTAGAGCAAACTTAGTATTGTTCAGTGCCTCAAAAACTCAATTCCTCCATCTATCAACACAACCTTCCAGACAACTATACTCTCTTTAGTGACACTCAGCTGGCACCCTCTTCTACACTGGACATCCTTGGTCTTTCCTTTTCTTATAATCTAAACTGGAAATTTCACATCTTGTCTCCAGCTAAAACACCTTCTATGAAGTTAGGTTTTCTGAGATGTCTCTGCCAGTTTTTCTCACCCCCCAGCTGCTAACTCTGTACAAGGGCCCTATCCGTCCATGTATGGAGTATGCTTCACCTGGCCTGGGGGGGGGGGGAGGATTCCACTCATACCACTCTTTTAGACAAGGTGGAATCAAAAGCTTTTCATTTCATCAACTCTCCTCTGACTGACTGTCTTCAGCCTCTTTCTCATTCCTGCAATGTAGCATCTCTTGCTATCTTCTATTGCTATTTTCATGCTAACTGCTCATCTGATCATGCTAACTGCATGCCTCCCCTCCTCTCGCAGCCTCATTGCACACCCCTATTCTGTCCACTTCTCTAATGCAAGAGTTAACCAGTATTCCCAATCATTCATCCCTTTCTTTGGTAAACTCTGGAACTCCCTTCCTGCTTCTGTATTTCCACCTTCCTATTACTTGAACTCCTTCAAGGAGGAGGTTTCAAGACACTTATCCTTCAATTTTTGACCACCGCTTCGTACCCTATTTGGGGACTGGCATCTCAGTGGGCTTTTTTTTATTAGATTTTTGTTGCTCTTGGCCGGTGTCCCTCCTACATAGAGAGAGAGAGAGAGAGAGAGAGAGAGAGAGAGAGAGAGAGAGAGAGAGAGAGAGAGAGAGAGAGAGAGAGAGAGAGAGAGAGAGAGAGAGATAGGAGATAGGTTAACCCGTGCAGTGTTGTGCTTTGTCAGGGATGGGGGTCTTGTCAGGTTGCATTTTTTCTGTATATTTTTTATTTACCCAGTAAAATGAGAGAAAAATAAATTTTCATATACATATTATTCCCATTTCCTGAATGGAAGTGTGGCTACCATACGATTTTGATTCTTGGATTTTTTCCCTTTTCAGTGTTCATTATATCAGACGAAGGATCAGGAATTTTATTTAAAAATATAAAAAGTGTTTATTCTTACCTTTACATGCACTTTCCACAACCCTATAGTGTGTGTAATAAATAAGTACTGCTTTACATTACAAATACCTATAAATAAACAAGAATTGTATGTGCGAGAAAATGGTTGGATGTGCATCTGGCAACACCCCACACCTGAAGGCTGTTGTTACTACACTGGCAAGTTCTCAAAGAAAAGAGAATATTGTGATTTTTGTGTCTTTCATGTTTCCCTTCTGATCAAACTTCCTAGGAGAAAGTAACTTGCCTTTTAATGTGATGATTTTGGGGGAAACACAGCAGCCTGTCCTGTGTAGCCAACTATGCAACAATATTAGTGCCCCTAAACATTTATAACCAAAATTTTGTTATCCCTCTCCAATACTGTAGCTTTCAATTTAATTTTATTGCTTTGGTATTACACGCATGTTGACATAGGCACTGAAAAAACAAAATAATCCCGAAATATGTCCCATTTCCTACAAAAGTATTCAGTCTTTAATAACTCCAAGCCCAAAAGACCCAAAAGGTATGTATATGAAAACATTCAGTCCTGTCTTGTTCAAACATTCTTTGTTACAGTTAGTGACAAGTCTTATACAGTGGGACCTCAGTTACCAGATGCCTCCCTTTTTGAACAATTTGGTTTTCAAATGAAATTTTGAACTCATTATTGCTTTGGTTGTGGTACCATAATTTGGTTCTAGAACAAAGTTACTTGATTTGAAAATATTAAAAGATAGCAAAAGCTGCTGTTTATTACTAATTTATAGTTTTTATAAATATCTACTTTGTTTCAATATATTTGGAGGAGAGACACAGAGTGTAAGACAGTAATTCAATCTTTGAAATAAGGTAAATCTGATCCTGTTGAAAAAACTTGATGTAAACAAACAGTTTTCAGCACTCAGAGTAATCCTGATGATCCCCAATACCATCACTACTACTGCACAACTACATTTTTCCAGCAGCTTTTCCTAGCAGCAATATGTCTAAGTGTTATGATCACCTTCATTTTGGCTGTTAGTGTCCCTCTGTGTCTCTGTGTCCCTCTGTAAGGTTTCCCTCACTAGATCGGTCTAAACAGTATCTTCTGATGAGTTCTGTGTCACTAAGTTCATTCATTACATCCTTTCTGGATAAATAATTTGTGAGCTGGAGATGTTGTGAAGCAGCCATCTTGGTTGTGGGAGTGTTTGTCATAAGCTGCTAAGTCAGTGTAGACTAGTAGTGCCTGGGAACAGATTAATCCATTTTACATCGATTTCTATGGGAAAAATAGTTTCGGATTTCAAACATTTCAAATTTTTAATTGAATTCAGGAATGAATTAAGTTCGAGAACCGAGGTTCCACCGTATATATAAATAAAGTTGAAGGCCATAAAATAACTCAAAAACTAAATTATATATATACATAACAAACACTATACGGGTTAAGGGAGAAAGAGGGAAGTATGCTGAGGTACAACTTAGGTGTCTAGTACTGTTTCTGCTTTCCTCTCTTTGCCATTTTCTCAAAGAACAAAACACTAAACATCACTTTCTTGCACCACAGTGATCGCCTGAGCAATCAGCTGCGGTCACAACAGCAGGTTATTGAGCAACAGCACTCAGACTACGAGGTGCTGGCGTGCTCCGAAGCTCGGGCCAGAAAGGAGTTGGCTGCTGTGACACATGACCTGGAGGTGGCCAACAAAAACCTCACCAAGTACTTTGAGGCTGAGTATGATCATCAGGTGATGGTGAGTGTATTTTCTCCTCATTGGGTTTTCAATTGTTAGGTAATTTTCACTATATTATGTACCTTTATATAAGGTACATAATATGTATGTACCTTATATATGCATGTCATTATGAGGAATATATTATTTGTCAATTTTTTTTCTCAAACATCTGAGCATCTCATTAAGTCTTTCAATAACCTTCCAGAAACTCCAGAATGAAGTGGAGAAGCTTGGCGGCACTGTGAGGCACCTGGAGGCACTCAATGAGGAGAAGGAGAGGCAGCTGGAGGAAGCTCTCTCCCGCCTCTCTGCCGCCCAGGAGTCTGCTCCAGCCAACCATGTCTCGGAGGCAAGTCACTACAGGGAGGTGTCCTGTCTCAGTGACAAGGTAAGTGTGTATATGTATATGTGCATCTTATATTACACCTCTTCCTAGTGTTTCATTCTTTGGCCTGAAGTTGCTAGGAATCAGTACTTAGCCTAAGTCTTTTAAGGCAGTTTTGCAGATTACATGAATGTAGAATTTATGCTGTGATATTATTTTTTATGCTTGTTCCACATGTGAGTTCTCACACATATATGTTTCCAGGTCACTTCATTGCGCCAGAGTGTTATGGAGCGAGAAAAGCAAATCATTGAGTTGAGTGACCGTCATGCCAAGGACCTGGCCAGCCTGAGGGAAGCACAGGGACAGACCCAGTACACATCTATGCAGCTCACCTCCACTGTGGAAAATGTATTGAAGGTACTGAGTCCCCCATACATGCACAGATGAACACGCACATGCACCCCAGTCGCTAAAGTTACACAAAAATGCTCACACCACCACCATCTTGTCACCACCACTCATTATACACTTACAGTATTCTCAAGATCTTTCCTCACCCCAGCGGAAACACTTCACATCCCTGTAAGTCTTTCAACAGATGTCCAGGTAATTATTGCACATCTTTAATGTGCTGCTGTTATAAATGGAATACTGAATATGTGTTTTGGATATATGTTTTTAGGATCATCAGAAGCTAAGGTGACAAATATTGTGGTAACTATTGACTGTTCTGTAGTGTACCAGCTCCCTTATATCAGGTCCCTCCATCCAGGCCCCTGTGGGTATATGATACTTGTTTACTTTTATTGGCTGTGGTACCGTCTCCTTTCATGGCACTGCTTCTGTTTTAAGTCAGCTAGGCCAGTGTTGATATGCAGTGTTTCTGGACTCAACAATTCTGCACGTCTCACTGAAGTTTATCATCTAAGATGTCATGACAGTGAGGTCATGCGGGATCAACTGTCAGTAATTGTTGCAAATGTACACTTTCATAACCACTGAGTTAGCAACTAGTGTGTATACTATAGATGCAGAATTTTTGGTTTAGGACATACTGTGAAGTGCCAGTTGAGTGTGTCCAGGTTCACAGCAGACCCAGGCAGTAATGCTCCCTTTCTCCCTCCTCCTGGACACACACACACACAGCCAGTTGCATCAAAGGGGAAAGTCCAGCCTAAAACATTCCATAAGATAAGGCCTTATAACCCCAAAGTGCCCAGGTGGGTCATGCTCTTCTTAGGACCAGATGGCTTTGCTTGACTGGGTGTTGTTAGTGGTGGCAATGGTGGTGGTGGCAGCGGTGGCTGGTGTGTCAGTGTTTTGGTGGAGCCGGTCTGAGCATGATGTACATAAGAGTGGGTGTGTTCTGTTGAAGTTCTGCTGGGTGGGTGTGGGTGTGTATGTGTGTGTGTGCGCAAGAGAATACAAGTCGGTTAATATTTCTTGAGAGCTTTGGTGATTGTGTGATCTTTGATGCCATCTAATTGTACATGTGCATTATAATTGTGATCTTTTGTTGAAAAATTTAGCTATACATATTTAGGACATTTTTAATACTGGAGATGAATGTTAGTAAGATAATAAGTACTTTTGGTGAATATACTATTTTATCATGTAAGGTTTTTTGGCTGAGCTTTGAGAAGAACTTTCTGCCTTAACAAATATTGCATTTATTTCCCATCACAGGATGTGTATTTGTATTTGAAGTGTGTGTTTGAAATTTGACTTTCACAATATTGGTTATGTAAATTATAGGTTGGTAATCTTCATGATTTTATTACACAGTGATAACTTACAATTGTTTAAATTTTTTATTTGTATATTACATAATGATTCAGCATTTACCAAAACTAACTTCTATGTACTTTGTATTTTTTTTACTCATGACTATAATTGATTTACTTGAGAAGGATTCTTAGTTCATAGGCCACCAAATTATCAGCTTCACCTTTCCTTTTGCTCTCTTGGGTCGAGGCTACATGCCATGTGATCCAGTGATGTGCATTTCTGTATGATATGCCTTAGCTCATTTCATATTTTAATTCATACCATGAAACTGCAGTGATCACAAAACCCAGAGATATTTGTAAAAATTTGATACAAAAATTAAAGAAATTATGGTTCTGCAATCACTGCAGTCCCATGATAGTTCACACCACATACAAGAAAGGTAATTCTATTAAGGCATATAATACAAAAAATGGCCATCACAGGAGCATGTAATATGTATCCTGGTCCTGAGAGTCAGTGGCAAAGATGCAGTTGATGATGTCTTTTCTTGCTGAGAGGGAAGGCAAGTGAACAAGATTAGATAGAGCAAGGAGAGATCTCAGTCTGGTTATGTAGGTAGATTACAAAGACATACGAGGTAAAATATTCATCAAGACTGATTAAGAAGTTTCAGTACCTTTTTTGAAGTGCCATGGCATTACAGTGGGTTTTGTTCATTGTATTTTTGATGGTAACATGTCAGACCATTTCAGTGCCTGCATGACACTGTACTGCCTTGAAGTTCCTACCTTCCCAGCTTATGCTAGCCTTCTCTCAGGATCCCAAGGCTGTTTCTTTGTCACCCCTGCAACTCATGAGACTCGTGTATTTTCATCATTACAGTTGAGCTTTGCTTAGTACCAGTTGAAGTTCCACTGACATGATAGCCCAGATCATGGCTATGAAGAAGACAAGCCATGAAACCAAGGAAATAATAAGCAAGTTGACTAATATAGCATTGCTATAAGTCAATAGTGTGGTTCTGTGGTAAAGTGTTTTGTGGAGTCTCTCACATATGACAGCAAGATGAGTTAATTAAATTCTCCAAGAATAGCTAGAGTTTTTTTTAGGCATGAACAGTTAACCACTGTTTTCTTGACAGTGATGTGCACATCAATGCTGCATTGTCAGCTTTGCTACACAGCCAACTCATGTACTTCCCTGGTTTTGTGACCTGCCTCCTTAAAAGAAATTCACAAAACTCAGTCATAGCTATATAAAGAAGTGTGAGTGTGCTACAGGTAACAGAGAAACAGCCTTAATGGATACATGATTGCAAATGTGAGCTAGCATCAGCAGGAGGCAGAACCTCATGGCAGTGAGGTGCTACAACTTAATTTTGCTCTTAAGAAATGCAACAAGCAATAAACAAAATTGTCTCAGCACTTTTAAACATTTGTCAAGAACTGGACAATGAGAGAACGAATGGGTTTTTAAATGTGAGTGGTTGTGTTTCATAAACATAATGTGGGTCTGTGAGCTGAGAGAGACAGCGAGTGAGAAATTTGGTGCGGGGTGGTTGTGGTGAGTGACTGTGGTTCATAAACATATTGTGGAGGGACATACTGTGAATCTGTGGCATACTGTGGGTTGAGAGAGAGAGAGAGAGAGAGAGAGAGAGAGAGAGAGAGAGAGAGAGAGAGAGAGAGAGAGAGAGAGAGAGAGAGAGAGAGAGAGAGAGAGAGAGAGAGAGGGGACCTAACATCTAGTCAGTGACATTCATGATTAGAAATCCTGCTGATGTTAGCATCACATTGCAGGAACTGGCAACTTACTCCTTTTTTTTTTTTCAGACCGAGGAGGAGTAACCACGTGGCTACTTAGGTTAACCCCTCATGTGTTTTTGAAAGCATGGAATAACGTGTACAGTATTTGGCGTATTGACATAAGGGAAAATTCTCTTTTGTAAATGCTCTTTGCTTCAGCTAACAAAATGGTTGTGTTTGTTTTAAACAGTGTTCACTGAGGTGATGTGCAATGCCTGGAAAATATACAGGTCACAGTTACATAGTATGTGTGTCAGAGTTCCACTAAAATGGTGAAAAATAGAAACAATAGGCTGTATAACGATTGCAGTGAAAAGACTGAGTGTGTTGGTATGTTGGGAAATGGAGCGATGAGGGATGCAAGGATGTGCCTCACCACAAACATTGTGGTGGGCTGCCCCCCATTTTTTTTTTTTTTAGTTGTTTTGCTGTAAGCTAAGGATGTACCTTCTCTTGATACAATGTGTTGTCAAACATTTTGGGGTGGCCCACCACCATGTTTGTGGTGAGGCACATCCTCACATCCTTCATCGCTCCATTTCTCCATCAGTCCTTTCATTGGAATAGATGTACAGCCTATTATTTCTCTTTGTTTCACCATTTTTGTGAACCTTTGATGCATGTACTATGTAATCATGGCCAGTATATTTTCCAGGAATTGCACATCACCTCAGGGAACACTTTGTTTAAAGCAAATACAGCCATTTTGTTGGCCGAAGTTAGCAGACACAAAAGATAACTTTACCATATGTCAATATGCCAAATACTGAATCCGTTATTCCATGCTTTAAAAAAAATAGGGATTAACAACTTAAGTAGCCATGTAGTTATTTTCTCCTGGCAGATTTTTTCAGACCGAGAAGGAATGAGTTGCCAGTTTGTGCAATTTGATGCTCATGTTGGTGGGAATTCTAATTGCAAATGTTGCTGACTTTATATACCAGGCTGACATTCCTCACAGGAAGTCTAGACACACAACCCTGAATATCTTCTCATATAAAAAAATAAAATAAACCTCAACAATATACTGTTCTCACACTGAACATACTCCTTCATTCAGCATTCACATATTGTATGTAGACTTCAAATATTCTATTCTGAAATTCTTTATTCTATGTCTTTCACTTGGTCCCTCTTTCCTCAACATGACTCATACAACACGTCATAAATTCTCTACACATGCATGCCCAGGTTCAGGTACAGCTTCACTTACTTCCTCACATCATCAATTGCTTTCCTCTTCTACTTATCCCATCAAGTAACTCCTGAACATCTCCAGTTCTTCCTCCTCCTCCTCAGTTCCTTGTTCACACCAACTCGTCTTTAATCACTGCAAAGGAAATAATATATTTTAATTACATTATATGTCTGGACAGGAAATGACTTTTTGCAATAATGGACAGAATTGTAGTTTTTGTTTACTGAGGTTGTACAGATCTATTTTCCTTTACCTTTTAATACATTTTGCCTTTCCTTGTACATATTAAGTAGTGTTCCAGTTCATTATGACAAAATACTTGTACACACACACACACACACACACACACACACACAGTCTCACATAGCTTTGTATGTTTACTTATTTGTAGTGCATAGAATAACAGTGATATAAGTGTTTGTTATCTAAACGTTATTCTTGCTGCATAATAAATGAGTAAAAATACGCAAATCATTGATTTAATGAACTGTGCAGAGACCCAGATCACTGATATGATATGCAAAACAATTATGAATAGCTAGATTTATGTAGAGAGTTTTTAATGATCCATGTACTCACAACTTGTGTTTACTGCAGACTCTGGAAGGGATCCCAGACGTTGTGTCCAGCTGCCCAGCCCTCAAGCAACTCTTCAACACACTGGCTGCCAATGAGAAATCCACACAGCAGCAGCAGCAGAATGGGAACATTAATACTCAGAATGGCTTTACTAACAACACAGTCAACAACAAGGACCTTAATGCCAACCCACAGTCCATTATCAGCCCTACCGTCAACAATAAGATGCTAATCACCAACCAGTCTGCAGAAACCCACCTCTGAATGACTTGCAGAGAATGGGCTTAGTAGTGTGTGCATGTGTGTGTGCGTGTGTCTGTGTGTGTATTTTATTCTTAATCCAACTGTAGCAATGCCAAGCTTGTCTTTTAAGTGAACAATAACTTTTGAGGCCATAAGTGATTTCTCAGCATAAGCAAATTAACTATATCACTGGGAAATCGTTCATATCATTATTGCCTTAAAATTATGACCTCAGCTGGTATTGGCTACGTTTTGGTGAGTGAAATATGCACAGCCTCTTTATTCCTCCCTCTTTTATGTTGGTACAGATTATGACTGAATAAAAGTCATATGTTCACACTTAAAGCAACCTGATGTGTTCTTAGGTGATCCTCAAGTCATAATTTGCATACATAAATGAGAACTTGATCAAGGACTATCCATGAATTCCTAGTTCTGCTTCAATCACCCAGCATCCAAAGGTTTCAACCAACAGATACTCTCCACAGCAAGGCTTCCCATGTCCACAGTAGCTGGTCTAGTGATAGTCTTTGCTCTGTAACACCAAAGCCTCTTTTTTTTTTCTGTAGTAACTTATATAGTACTTTGTAGATGTGTATATATGAGTACACATTATAAAGGGCTATGTCTGTAGGCCCTGACTGATCCTCACGAGAGATGAGCAATGCCTTATAAAGAGCTATGAATGTATATTTAAATGCAGTGCTCCATCATTTTAGGTAATTCCATATATAATTAAATGTATTACTCTCCATCAGTATTGCTTGGTAACTTTGGAACCTGGCTGTCCTGCAAGCTATGGATTCTCATATGCTCAATAGTGTTAATGCACTGAGCTGTGTGATCAGAAATAATCAAACACTAGACAAGCAACATGTAATGGTTTAGAATGATATACTGTAGTGGTCATATATTGTCAGCCATATAAGTGCTCCTTCAACTATTTATTATACTGGCTTAAAGACAAAATATATGTGTACCAGAGCACTTAGCTGTAGTGTGTCTTATGTACCCTTAGCACGCCTGCCATCCAGACCTCCACAGAACAAGTGTACACGTTCATTGCTTGTGTTGTTGTGCAAGACGTTTCCAAGAAAACGTAACATGCTACCCAAATATCCACACAAGTATACACATGACATGCTAAGCTGGGATTTGCATGACTCCTCAGGCCAGGCACACACACAATACCCAACCACTGTGATGGAGCAGAAAGCCTTAATGACTGTTTTCTTTGACATGAATTTGAATGTGACAAAATTATCGTTATTCCAAAATTTTTAACATCAAATTCTTAAGTTATGTCCATCTCTCTTTTTTCATACTGTTTATTTAATCTACTCAAAGATTACATTCTGATAAATTTCATTAATGAATTCAGACACATGGATGAATTGGAACAAAATTAAGCTGCTGGCTGGGATGAACTAACATGTTTGTAGAAAAGATGATACCATAAGTGTGTTTTGAGTCCCCAGGTGGTCCCAGGTATGGCAGGACTGTACTGAACTGAGGCTTGGGAGTGAGGAACATTACTTAGGGTGAAGCCACATTCTTGGTGGGCTCAGTACTCTCCTCTGATCCCTCTCTAAGACTACAACTCTCTTAACTGGTCACAAAATAAAAGTTAAACAAAACTGAATTGTGACAGTACAGTTTATACACCAAACAAAAAATATTGTTAGTATGATCCACATATTTTCGGAAATTTACTTGACCGACTGTCCTTTGTATATAACTTTATTTTTAAAACTATTTAAGTTATACATAGAAATAAAGTAATTATCAGCTGTAATATTGTTCCAGTTCATCCAGAGCTTTTTAGTGTAAATAAAAAGTTTCACCTTTAGGTTCGACCAAAACCCTTCTCAGTTAGGTTAGTCATAATGATCTCGATTTGGTTTATAAACTCAGTAGCATCATTTTGTACTTAGCTTTATATTAAAAAAACTGAATAAAATGCCTTACTTTTCTATTAAACCTTGCAACATGTATAACTGGAATGCATCCCTGCCACCAAAATAGGGCAAATTAGGTTAAAAGATGGAATTTCAAGGAAGTTGAACTATGAGGAAAATGAAAGGTGGGAGGAGGTTGGAGGTTTGAGATGAGGTTAAAGTTTAAGAGGAAAATGGAAAGAAATATCAGAATTCAGGGGAAAACTGGTTGGAGTTCAGAGGAAACAAAGGAAGGAGGTTGGAGTTTGGAGGGAGAGGATGAAAGTATGAGGTAAGATTGAGTTCAGAAGAAAAACAGGAAGAGGTTAAGAAAAAATGAAGGTTTGAGGAAAAAAAGGTTGGTAAGGAAGGGGTTTGGTGTTGAGGAGAACAGAAGTTGATGTTATGGGAAAGGTAGTTTGTGTTAAGAGGAAGGGGAAAGAGGTTGGTGTTATGAGGAAAGGAACGAGTTTAGAGGAAAGTGGGCAGTCATGAGAAAAGGGTGCGGAGTCAGTTGAGAGGAAAATAGCCGGGTTCAAGACCAAAGTGGCAGAGTCAAGAAGAAAATGGGTGGAATCGAGAGGAAAGGTGATGGAGTCGAAGAAAGAGGGCTGGATCAAGAGAAAGAGGTTGGTGTTAATAGGAAGGAGGTTATGTCAATAGGAAGAAGATAAGTTGACGTTAAGAGGACGAGGGAAAAAGTTAATGTTAAGAAGAGGGAGGCTGGTCTTAAGAGGAAGAGGAAAGAGGTCAGTGTTATGAGTAAGAAGGTTCGTGTGTGGTATGAGTCAAGAGGAAGAAAACAGGAACGAAGAAGAAGAAAGCAGAAATGAAGAGGAAGGAGGCAGAAATGAAGACGGAGGCGGCAAAAAAGAATGATAAAATAAGCGGAACTACTTGAGCAATTGAGGATGTTGCTAATGCAGACAGGGAAAAAAAAAAAATCTGTACAATGTAGCTATATACTTACATTACTAAAGAAAAGAACAATACGAGAGACTAACTGGAAGAAGAAACACGGAAGCAATAGATAATCAAACACAGAAGAAATAAACGACTAATTTAACAAGCCTTTGAACAAGCGGAACGAGATGTGAATCTTCGTGACTCCATGAGCATTAGTTAAGACTTGACGCAGTAACTAATATCTGCATTTAATTCGTGACAACTGCTAAAAAAAAAAAAAAAAAAAAAAAAAAAAAAAAAAATGAAAATAAAATAAAGTACTTTTTCGAACGGTGACCGTATTAATCGTGTAAATGCAGCAAAGAGAAGCCCTAATTCAGCTAGCGAATTCTAACCAACGGAATGAGACGAGGCTTCGGGACGCCGTAGCATTAAGTTGTAAAAGCCTGACGTAGTGACTCATTTTGTACATTAACGCATGGCTTCTTGCAAAAAATCAAAATAATTTTCATATATTGACTATATTAAACAAGCAAATGTAGAAAAACAGTGCCTTAACAAGAGCTCCGGAACGAGAAGAACGAGACATGTAGCTTCGTAACATGGCAAGTCACTCGTTAAGGCTACACGTATTTACATAAAGAACCTGAACACGACATTTGAAACGTAATCTTGATACACTACCTATTAATTCGTTGTAATAAATATAATACGGCTTATGTGTTAAAGAGTAAAGACTATTGGCGGTTGAAATAAGGACCACAACTACTCCGTCATCATTCTTACTGCTAGTTATGTCCTTACATTTGCTTCTACGTAAGTTTCACACGTTTTCTACTTTTCTGTCTGGTACGAAACTGTCCCCGTAGTGTAGTAGATATGCATCTGTGTAGATGGACAAAGAAAACATAAATTAAGGATATTTACCTTCAGAAGTATGATAAACATCCCTTCCTCTCCCTGGCCAAACTGCTACTGAATCGGGACGAAGAGCAAATAGAAAATGTCTCCCACCCCGTTTTCTTTCGGTAATGTAAGGAGAAACATTCCTATAGTTACCAAGGTCATAAATCCCCCACTAGATTTTCCTAGAGCAAATTTAAGACAACACGTAAATAAAAAGTTGTTTTAAAACTGTGGTTGTTATTAGTTGCTACTAAAGGAAAAAGTATAGAGTGTTTTAACTTTTATGAATTATGTTTTGCATATATAAACATTACCACCTCCACACCACTCCTATCTGCATTGTCATTTCCATCAGCATCCCTTTCCTCTCCTCTCCCATCAGCATCACCCCTTCCACCTCTTTTCCTATCAACATCACCCCTTTTCAATTCCCATCAACATCACCCCATCTATTTCTATCATCAGTTTCATTCTTTTCCACCTCCTCTGCAACATCACCTCTTCCACTCATTTAGCCAGAATTTCCATGTTTCTTCTTCTTATTTTTTCTTTTAATTAATTCCTCATTGTAGTTTGTTTTTATACCCTTTCCCTCTTAGTCACAATATGTAAGGTCTCCCCATCTAACTAACAGGATCTGACTTACATTACTATATTTTAAACTTGACTGAATAGAAATTGTCTATCTATATATCACGTCGACAATCCCACACAGGGCGGCCCAGACAAAGTGCCACACACACACACACACACACACACACACACACACACACACACACACATAATTCACATCATTGGTCAGTCTCGTGTAAAATACGTGATATATGCACTATAGCCAATCGCAAGGCTCACAGAACAATGACGTCAGAAAAGTTGAGTATGCACTGGCGAATCACAAAACTCACATAAGAGTGACGTAAGAAAAGAGCACACAGTCGCTAAATCACAAAACACTAGTTATGACGTCAGCACAGCGATTCACAGGCCAAAGAAAACACTAGGATAACACTGGGGGCCTAAAACAAGAGAACAAGGTGTTTCTGTGCCAAATAAATTGCAAAATAACAACAATACACAACAAAAATTATAACGCTGCAAAAATAACGCACATGATGGCGATAAAATCTTCAAGTGTGGTGGATCGTGGCAGATTATGCACTGGAAGCCACGAGCAGGAAAGATCACACGGACAGGAAGTACCAAAACTTGCAGAAGACTGACAACTGAGAAGTCCTTAAGTCTTGAAGTGATAGGAACACTGCTTAAAAATCAGTTGAGGTGTAGTATTGAAGTGAAGACTGGCTGTTAAAAAGTTCTTGAGTCTTGAAACGACAGGAACGCAGCTTAACTTAGTCGAGATGTGTCAATGACGGCTCGAAAAGTCTGACTGGGGCAGAGCAACCTTGGTATTGTTCAGTGCCTCAAAAACTCTATTCCTCCATTTATCAACTCGACACAAGCTTCCAGATAATTATACCCTCTTCTTGAATGACATTCAACTGTCCCCCTCTTCTACACTGAACATCTTCGGTCTGTCCTTTTCTTATAATCTAAACTGTAAACTTCACATCTCATCTCTAGCTAAAACAGCTTCTGTGAAGTTAGGTGTTCTGAGACGTCTCTGCCAATTTTTTTCACCTCTCCAGTTGTTAACTGTACATGGGCCTTATCTGTCCATGTATGGAGTATGCTTCACATGTCTGGGGGGGTTCCACTCATACCGCTCTTTTAGACAGGGTGGAATCATAAGCTTTTCGTCTCATCAGCTCCTCTCCTTTACTGACTGTCTTTAGCCTTTTTTCCTCATCAACACAATGTTGCATCTTCTATCACTATTTTCATGCTAACTGCGCCTTTGATTTTGCTAAATGCATGTCTCTCCTCCTCCCACGGCCTTCCTGCACAAGACTTTCTTCTTTCTCTCACCCCTATTCTGTCCATCTCTCTAATGCAAGAGTTAACCAGTATTCTCAGTCATTCATTCTTTTCTCTGGTGAACTCTGGAACTCCCTGCCTGCTTCTGTATTTCCACCTTCCTATGACTTGAACTCCTTCAAGAGAGAGGTTTCAGGACACTTATCCTTTAGTCTTTGACTACCGCTTCGGACCCTGTTCTGGGACCGGCATCTCAGTGGGCTTTTTTTCTTTTTTTTATTGGATTTTTGTTGCCCTTGTCCAGTGTCCCTCCTACACACACACACACACACACACACACACATATATATATATATATATATATATATATATATATATATATATATATATATATATATATATATATATATATATATATATATATATATATATATGTATATGTGTCATTGGTAGCACTGGGCCAGCAGGTTGTGAAGCTAGGCATTGGCATTGATGTAGAAGCTGCAAATAGAGGCAGCCTAGAGAGATCAGGAGTGGCATGGAAGGTGATTGGTTAGAAGAGCAGCAATATGTGGATTACTCATGGAGGGGCTGACCTTATATAAGGAGCTGTGGCGGCCCCTGAAAGAGAGAGAGTGTGCCTGCTTCCCATGACACCAGATAGAAAAGAACCCCTGAGAGAGAGAGAGAGAGAGAGAGAGAGAGAGAGAGAGAGAGAGAGAGAGAGAGAGAGAGAGAGAGAGAGAGAGAGAGAGAGAGAGAGAGAGAGAGAGTGCCCGTTTCCTGCCTACACAACACCTGTGCCGACAGTCTGCTATACACTCCCCTTGTGTTACACGATGACACTAGTTGCCCACCGCTGCCACTACATGCACTCTGTGAGGATTGTGTGCCCTGGCAATCTGAGACAATGAGCACCTGATGCTGAGGTGTTTGTGTGACACCTGCGTAGTCTGTTACGGCGTGAACTACCATCACTGGTGTGATGTTGTTGGCAAGCTGTGACTCTGTAGTGTTCTGTGCAATGCTGCTGTACTGTGAGGTGGGACGTGCTATCCAGTGATAAAGATGTTTTGCTGAGTAAGGCCTGGTGGTGGAAGCCTTACTTGTACTGTACCATGTTAGTGTTCCTCGTGTCCTGTAGTGCTGCTTTGTGCTGGCAATAAAGTCAGGGGTGCCAGTGAGACAGTATTTTGTTGCCTTCCCTCTCTCAGTAGTCTGTTGAGTCCTGACAGTTGTCATGTGTATATGCCTTGCCCTCACTAATGAAACAAATCCAACAACAACAGCATTTGTGGATCCCTGGACTGCTGCAGTGGTAAGCATGTACCTGACTGTGCCTGAAGGTTGAAGGGGCATGCAACAACAATATATATATATATATATATATATATATATATATATATATATATATATATATATATATATATATATATATATATATATATATATATATATATATATATATATATATATATATATATGAAAAAAATATCAAGTCTACTGAGTGTAATGATCCTGTACTGGTCCTGCAGCAAGTCAGACACCAATGAATCATTGCCATCTCTTACAAGAAAAATATTCAAATGCATAAAAAAAAAAAAAGTAAGGTCTTTTTGTTGATAACAATAAATGTAGTTATGACGTTTAATGTACTTAATTCTTTTTTTAATGCAAAGTAAGTTTTTTTTATTTTAACATAACAGATCTGTCCTACTTAAGATTTTTGTGAAAACTCATGTTCGGTAATGTATATTAAACTATGATTTAACATTGGTCAAGTTTAATACAAGAAAATGGTCTCATAAGACTGAAACAAATAATCAGTGCAAACAAACAAGTATTAATGGAATTGAATAGTTTAAATAAAAAAAAGTAAAATAAAATAAAATACTTATTATTATTATTATTATTATTATTATTATTATTATTATTATTATTATTATTTATTTATTTATTTATTTATTTTTTTTTTTTATCTATTTTTTTCTTTAGAAAAATAATTATTTTTTACAATCCTGTTTGAGGGTCTTGCACAACTTCCTTATTGCAATTGACAGCAGTGACAGTTGACCCCATTGAAGTTTTGACTCGTTAAATCTGTTACCAGTTCTTAATATATGGCTCTAGTGGTAGCACGGGTGAACAGCATGATGTATACCTTGGCAACTTCACTAGCTTCTAACTTGACCTTAAGGGCACCGGTAAAGTCCACTGTCTCTCTCTCCTGCACAATACCGACTGCCCTTGAATAAAAGGACAGTAAGCTCATGGAGCATGATCTTCCTCTCCTAAATCCAAATTATCATGGCGACTCCTACACCAGCCTCGGAGTCCCCATCTGGGGAGGGGACCATAAATGTCCCCAGGTCGGACTGCCTTTCTGTCAATGACCCTAAGTGTCTTGACACCCTCCTCAAATTTTTCTTTATTAACTTCTGCAACATTCGCGGTCTAAGATCTAATTTTCAATCTGTAGAACACCACCTCTCCTCTTCTAAACCTCATCAACTTTTCCTCACTGAAAGTCAGGTGTCTGAGGCAACTGACAGTAGCCCCTTTTCTGTTCTCTCCTACTTTCTCTATCCTCATTTTCGATCCAAAGCTGGATGTTGCGTTTATGTGCGCAATGACTTAACCTGCTCTCGTGCCCACGCACTTGAATCTTTCAAGTTTTCCACCATCTGGCTATGACTACAGAGTCACTCTCAAACTAAATTTATCTGTGCTGTATACCTCTCACCTAACTCCTCTGACTATAAGAAATTCTTTGACTACTTAACTTCCAAAGTGGAGCACATTCCGACCCTCTTCCCTTTTGCAGAGATCTCCATTCTTGGAGACTTCAATGTTCACCACCAGCTTTGGCTTTCCTCTCCCTTTACTGACCATCCTGGTGAACTAGCCTTCAACTTTGCTATCCTCCACGACCTAGAGCAATTGGTGCAACACCTTACTCACATTCCTGACCGTCTTGGAGATACGCCCAACATTCTTGACCTTTTCCTGACCTCTAACCCTTCTGCTTATGCTGTCACCCTTTCTTCTCCGTTGGGCTCCTCCGATCACAATCTCATATCTGTATCTTGTCCTATCGCTCCAATCCCTCCTCAGGATCCCCCTAAGTGAAGGTGCCTCTGGCGTTTTGCCTCTGTTAGTTGGGGGGACCTGAGGAGGTATTTTGCTGATTTTCCTTGGAATGACTACTGCTTCCATGTCATAGACCCGTCTTTGTGTGCTGAGCGCATAACAAAGGTGATAGTGTCTGGCATGGATGCGTACATTCCTCACTCTTTTTCTTGACCTAAACCTTCCAAACCTTGGTTTAACACAGCTTGTTCTCGTGCTATACATGATAGAGAGGTGGCCCACAAAAGGTACTTAAACCTTCCATCACCAGAATCTCATGTACTTTATATTTCTGGCCGGAACCATGCCAAGTCTGTTCTCCAACTAGCCAAAAACTCCTTCATTAACAGAAAGTGTCAAAAACTTTGAAGACTTAACTCCCCTCGTGACTTCTGGCATCTAGCCAAAAATATGTCCAATAACTTTGCTTCTTCTTCTTTCCCTCCTTTATTTCAACCAGATGGCACCACTGCTATCACATCTATTTCTAAAGCTGAACTCTTTGCTCAGACCTTTGCTAAAAATTCTACCTTGGATGCTTCTGGGCTTGTTCCTCCCTCTCCTCCACCCTCTGACTACTTCATGCAACCTATTAAAATTCTTCGCAATGATGTTTCCATGCCCTTGCTGGCCTAAATCCTTGGAAGGCTTATGGACCTGATGGAGTCCCTCCTATTGTTCTCCGAAACTGTGCCTCCATGCTTGCACCTTGCCTAGTCAAACTCTCTCAGCTCCGTCAGTCAACATCTACTTTTCCTTCTTGCTGGAAGTTTGCCTACATTCAGCCAGTTCCTAAAAAGGGTGACCGTTCTAATCCCTCAAACTACCATCCTATTGCTTTAATTTCCTGCCTATCTAAAGTTCTTGAATCTATCCTCAACAGGAAGATTCTTAAACATCTATCACTTCACAACCTTCTATCTGATCGCCAGTATGGGTTCCGTCAAGGCTGCTCTACTGGTGATCTTCTGGCATTCCTTGGTCATCCTCTTTTAGAGATTTTGGTGAAACTTTTGCTGTTACCTTGGACATATCAAAAGCTTTTGATAGAGTCTGGCACAAAGCTTTGATTTTCAAACTACCCTCCTACGGCTTCTATCCTTCTCTCTGTAACTTCATCTCAAGTTTCCTTTCTGACCGTTCTATTGCTGTTGTGTTAGACGGTCACTGTTCTTCTCCTAAATCTATTAACAGTGGTGTTCCTCAGGGTTCTGTCCTTTGATCCACCCTCTTCTTATTATTCATTAATGATCTTCTAATCCAAACTTCTTTTCCTATCCACTCCTGCGCTGATGATACCACCCTGCACTTTTCCACGTTTTTTCATAGACATCAACCCTTCGGGAGGTAAATATTTCACGCAGGGAAGCCACAGAATGCTTGACTTCTGATCTTTCTAAAATTTCTGATTGGGGCAGAGCAAACTTGGTATTGTTCAATGCCTCAAAAACTTAATTCCTCCATCTATCAACTCGACACAACCTTCCAGACAACTATCCCCTCTTCTTCAATGACACTTAACTGTCCCCCTCTTCTACACTGAACATCCTCGGTCTGTCCTTTACTTATAGTTTGAACTGGAAACTTCACATCTCATCTCTAGCAAAAACAACTTCTATGAAGGTAGGCATTCTGAGACGTCTCTGCCAGTTTTTTTCACCCCCCCTGCTGCTAACTCTGTGGAAGGCCTTATCCGTCCATGTCAACTCCTCTCCTCTAACTGACTGTCTTCAGCCTCTCTCTCACCGTCGCAATGTTGCATTTCTAGCTATCTTCTACCGCTATTTTCATGCTAACTGCTCTTCTGATCTTGCTAACTGCATGCCTGCCCTCCTCCCGCAGCCTCGCTGCACAAAACTTTCTTCTTTCTCTCACCTTTATTCTGTCCACCTCTCTAACGCAAGAGTTAACTAGTATTCTCAGTCATTCATCCCTTTCTCTGATAAACTCTAGAACTCCCTGCCTGCTTCTGTATTTCCACCTTCCTATGACTTGAATTCCTTCAAGAGGGAGGTTTCAAGACACTTATCCATCAATTTTTGACTACTGCTTTGACCCTTTTATGGGACTGGCATTTCAGTGGGCATTTTTTTTTATTGGATTTTTGTTGCCCTTGGTCAGTGTCCTTCCTACATAAAAAAAAAAAAAAAAATTGTTTATATTTTTCTACAGTGTCTCTCACTAATTTTTTCCCTTCTTTAATAACATTTACCACTTTTTGTCTCAGGTATTGTTTCTCATTTTCTTGTTGTTCTATTATTTTCTTTAGTGATTCTTCTTCAAATTTACGTTAACCACTTATTTTGCTTCATTTCCACATGATTTACACTTGCCTTCATTTCCTTTCTGAACAGTTTCTAGTTTTTCCTTTATTTGTTTGTTTAAACAGTCATTTTCCACCTTTAACTTCTCATTTTTATCTTCCATCTCCATCAACTTTGCCTTAATAATCAGCAACTCCTCACCAGTCTCCTTCTGGTGTGCCTCCGATGTCTTTATTTTCTCCACTAACTTGTCTGTCATTTCTTCCATATATAAAATTCCTCTACACTGCAATCTATAATTTAGTTATCTTTCCTCGCCAGTAAAACCTTCAAAGGACCCCCGTTCTTTTGGGGTGCTGCCCTCTGCCATTTTGTCCAAAGTGTAAACAAACCAACCAAACTCTTCTAGAGATGGGATAACTATACTCAAGTACTGTTTCTCGCCTCCCTATTTCCTGGGTCTTCTTATCATAACTTGTTCTACCGTGAGCGATTTGTTATTCCTTCCTTCTATATGCAGAACACTAGGAAACATGTCCTGTCAGCTCCGCCGCCGCCATGTGTGTGTGAGAGAGAGAGAGAAAGAGACAGAATTTCTTAATACTTCCTCTCTCTCTCTCTCTCTCTCTCTCTCTCTCTCTCTCTCTCTCTCTCTCTCTCTCTCTCTTTAATTCTTTATTCACTCCTCCCCTTGCTGCTTATATTCATTCTTTCTATTTTCTCCCCATCCTCCCATCCCCTTCTTTCATCCCCTCCTCCACTTCCTTGCCCCATGTACTCTCCTTTCCCAGTTACGTCCCTTCCTCCCCTTTTTCCTTTCCTCTCTCTTCCTCTTTTGTCTTGTCTTAAACTTCACTCACTGTCACCTACCCTCCCCCTTATATGTCAGAGAGAGAGAGAGAGAGAGAGAGAGAGAGAGAGAGAGAGAGAGAGAGAGAGAGAGAGAGAGAGAGAGAGAGATTTTATTAGTATGTAGTAATATTATTAGTAACAATATTTGTGCTAAAGACATCTTCAATTCTCACAAGGGCTCAGATTTTTAGCTTCTTGGAGCTCTCCCCACTTGAGCACTGAAGAACAGACCAGCGGAGTTGCCTGTTGTGCTGCTGCCCAGGAAAAAGTGTCCTACAGTTCACTGGCAATGTGTCCTCACAGAGACCGCAGCAAGCTTAACTACTCACTCCTTGAAGTTTATGCTATATAGAAGTGAATAGCTGGTCTCCCAGGCTTTGTGATATTATTTGCTGAATACAAGTAATCATATAGGGCTGATTCTTTGCATTTTTTTTTTTCTGATCGAAGGAAAGAGACAGACAGACACATTGGTTATTCTCGTGTAATCGTTGTTACATTTAAAGAACAGGCATATAATAATATGCTGTAGCCTAGTTGAGACATTACAGGTCAAAATGTTGCCTGATGGTGGCCAGATATGACTAGTAAATCATGCTGCATGGTACTGTACATACAGCAGTTAAGAAATGAAATGCCAAAGCATCTCTTAGCCGGTATTTTCATACTATTCCGCGTTTTGGGTGCGTTCCATCTCTTAGGTATTTATTTATTATCCTAGTCTGTCTAGACAGACTGCAAGTATTATAATATAATGAAATATGGTCTATCATTAGCGATTATGAAGCAAGGAGAAACTGTAAATGAAATAGTAAACATTATTTACTTCATTTTAAATAATTCATGCTACACAGTTTTAATAATGGTTTTCACTCATGACTGATCTGTATGCAGATAATTTTGTATGTTTGAGGTTTTACTGAAAACAATACATGCCTAACATGTTTGCATCGCTGCCCACGAATGGCTGTCTTTCGCTCCGGTCCGCTCCCGTCCACAATTCTTGCAAGCCCTTAGAATTCTTTCGGCCCTATCTGACTTACTATTCAAGGCTAGAACAAATATCCTGGAGTTTGGATTGAGGAGAGAACGCAAAAATGAAGAAACAAACTGCCCTTAATGTAACTACGATGGAAAAAACCTAGAACATTTTTTGTTATACTGCCCAAAGCTACAAGACATTAGAGACATTACAAGACACCTCTAACAACCCTATCACACAAACATATTGGAAAAATTCTTACTCTTTGATAGAGATAATAAACAACAAGACTACAAGAACATCATAACATCACTCTGGAATAAAAGGATCTATTTAATAAGACATCAACAGTAAAAAAAGAAACTTATAAATGAATAAATAATAATAATAATAAAAGATAGGGGTATTGCAAAGGCAATACCTCAAAATACCAACTGAACTGAATTGGACAAGCAGTGACTTTCGGGGATATGACTAGCTGGGTGCGATATTAAGACAACTGGGGGATACAGAGTGAAAATACGCCGGCGGGGATGAGTTGAATCACCAATGAGCATCCTGTTCGAAGGACCAGTACGGCCAAACGGCATAAATGGCCGGTGCCAGGTTATATGTGTATTTACCTTGGGCCAGGTGAACATACAAATATAGCTAAGTACCTATCAACATAGGCCTGCCACTAAATATAATACTTAGCTAGATGTCTGGATGGAGTGTCCGCCAAGTTATGAATAGTAGTGTTGAGAAGGAGCTTAAGTTAAATGCTGGCTGGAGTCACACTCGAACGTAAAGCGGGGTATAATCTTAATGCTGTTTTGAAGGTAACTGACTCACTTTCCCCCCTTACCGCTTGCTGCGCATTGATATCGGTTTGCTCCGGGTTGTTGAATCCGCCCGATCCGGATCCTCATTGTTTCGTCCACTCGTCACAGTGGATTGTTATATTTCAGTTTCATTACTTCCCATCACCACTAATTTTCCTTTTGGAACGACAGTTCCGACATCCCAGACCCACCCCATACTATCCACGTACCAGCCCAGCCCCACATAGACCCTAATATAGACCATCCACATACCACCCGCGGATCGCGGTCAGATGATCCCCCACAGAGCTGACCTGACTTGACCTCCCTGTGCACATCTGCCCACCGCTGCCCACACCTGCACAACCTACGCACTTCTCCCCTCAAAAAAAAAAAAAAAAAAAAAAAAAAAGCGAAACATTGATCGAGATGGTGAGTGTTTCTCCTAACTTCTGCTGGTCCTAACTCTCCCCACCTGCTGTTATCGTGTCAATTACAGAATTCCATGTACTTATGTAGGGCTAAGTTGTATATCATCGTTTTATCTCTTATTTAGTGGTGTTCAGACCGTCACGTTAAACAGAAATAAGAAAAAGTGATGAATTAATGGTGTGCTGTTTTTGTTTGTAGCTTAACTTGTAAGACTAAAAAAAAGTTTAATAATATGGAAGGTTAGACAATCAGCAGAAATAAAGATAAAATGATGGATCAATCATATAAAGTTATTCTATTAACTTTTTAGGCTTTAAAAAAAAAAAAAAAAAAAAAAAAAAAAAAAAAAAAATATATATATATATATATATATATATATATATATATATATATATATATATATATATATATATATATATATATATATATATATATATATATATATATATATATATATATATATATATATATATATATATATATATATATATATATATATATATATATATATATATATATATATGAAAGGTTAGACTGTCGTAAAAGTGAAATGATGCGGTTTTCATGGCTTCTTCTGCTGCTATTTAGTGGTGTATAGACCCTGAAGCCAAGTAAACATAAGTATAAAGCGATGAATAAATTATATTGAATGTTTTTATTAGAATTTCAAGCTTGAAACACACACACACACACACAATAATAATAATAATTGCAGGTAGCGCCAGGACATCCGGTCGCTTGAACCAGGAATGAACAAATACAAAATCACCCCCGTTCCGTTTTCTTTCGGTATTGTAAGGACAAACTTTAGCATAGTTACCAAGCATGTGAATACCCTTATTTAATGCTCGTAGAGGCAAATTTAAGACAGCACGCAAATAAGGGTTGCTTTCAGAATTGTGGTTGTTACTAAAGAAAGAAGTATAGTGTGTTTTAACAATTATATATATTTTGCTGGTGGGTGTATGCAATTCTAACTTTTCACTTCCCCGTAGGTCTATATTTTTCATTAAACATATATGAAAATTTCCCTTTTTACACTCTACTCTCATCTACATTACCTTCTCCACTCTCCACTTCCATCTCAATTCCTATCAACATCACCCCTTCCACACAATCCCAATCCCACACACGGCGGCCTGGACAAAGCACCACACACACACACACACACATTATTTGGACCTCCAAAAAACATTTGACAGAGTACCGCATAGGAGGTTGTTATGGAAAGTGAAGATGTTTGGAGGATTGTGAGAAGGGCTGCTAAAGTGGATGGAGAGCTTCTTGTAAGGTAGAGAGATGAGAACAGTAATTAAGGACCAGAGGTCAGCCCTGGAAGAAAGTTTTAAGTGGGGCTCCACAGGGTTCTGTGTTAGCACCAATAATGTTTGCTGTGTACATTAATATGTCAGAAGAAATAACCAGCTACATTAGCTTATTTGCAGATGACACAAAATTATTGAGAAAATAGAAAAAAAAGGAAGACAGCATAATACTTCAACGGGACCCAAACAAGATCTGGGAGTGGAGCCAAAAATGGCACATGGAATTCAATGTAAAGAAATGCAGTGTGAAAAAATTTGGCAAGAGACAGACAGGAGATTATTCATTGGGGAATGAGAGAATCAGCAAAAGAACAGAAGAGAGAGAGCTTGGTGTAATTATCACTGAAAAGCTGTCACCAGAGAAACACACAAACAAAATTAGAGGTGAAACCTATAATCTACCGAGAAACATAAGGACAGCATTTACACATTTGGATGAGGAAATGATTAAAAAAATTTATTGTGACCATGATACGCCCAAGATTGGAATATGCAGCTGTGGTGTGGTCACCTAGTGCCAAGAAATCTATAAGAAAAGTGGAAGGGATACAAAGAGCAGCAACAAAGTGATCTCTTTAGGTTTGAAGGATTTACTGTATGAAGAAAGACTGTCTAAACTGGGTCTTATAACACTGGAACAGAGAAGAGAGAGAGGTGATGTGATCACACTGTACAGTGATGACTGGTATGGAAAACTTGGATAGGAAGGACTTGATGATGTGGGATACAAGAAGCTTGAGGGGACAACAGAAAACTGAAAAAAGATGCTTGTAGAAGAGATGTAAAGAAAAATAGCTTCCCGCATAGAACTGTGGAGGTCTGGAATGATCTGGACTAAGAAGTCATTGATGTAAATATGATAAATAAATTTAAGACAAAATTAGATATAGAGACAGGACAGCATGAGCATAGCTCTTTTTCTGAATATCACAACTAGGTAAATACACACACACACACATACCATTCTTACTATCAGCTCCGTCAGTCCCTGGTGGAAAGGGAGAGCTTTGTGGACCACTGTAATGAACACAAAACCAGTGTGGCTTTACTTTTTATTAAGTTGAGGTGATAACAATAATCTTTCCAGTCTTTGCAATTCATACACGTGTGTTAATTTACATTACACACACACACACACATACACACTCTCTCTCTCTCTCTCTATCTCTCTCTCCAATCACTGGTGAATAATATAACAATCTTGTCTAAAAACCCACTTGATGTTTCCTAAATTTTTCTTCTCCTGTCTAAGTGACCACCTTTCTTCTTCTTGAACTTCGGCCTGGAGTTGGCAGTGGCACCCTGGCTGGCAGTAGGCTGGGGCTGGCTGTCACCCTCACCAACGGGATTTACTTGATCCACATCCATTTCACAGTCAGCTGGCAGCCCCACCCTCTCACAGAATGTGGCACGGACTGGAGGGAGAAAAAAAAAAAAAAAAAAAAAAAAAAAAAAAAAAAAAAAAAATGAAAGTGAAGTCACTTAAGAGAGAGAACATCTAACTGAAAGACAGCAATGAAAGATATGGAGATAGTTTTGCACTGGGATTGGTTTTATTTACCATTACCAAGCATGACCTTCACTGTATAAAAAAGTAAGTAAAAAGTTACACCTATATAATGAGACAATTCAACACTAGTGACCTTGGCTGCCAACTACCTTTCTCAGACTCCCGAATGTCCCAGACTTTGAAGTTATTTTTCTTATTGTCGCCTCCCATGCAGAAGACAAAGGGCAGGTCAGGGCAGGATGCGAGGCAGGTCATGGTGCCAAGCTTGGCATCCTGGTGCTCCACAAGAGTTGGTGTCTCACTGAGGATGTCCCAGATCTTCACACTCTTGTCAGAGGACACTGTAACTAGGCAGCCAGGGCACTTGGGGCTCAGCCTCATTGCTGCATTGGATGAAAAATTAACACCTCATGAACTGATATAATAGAATAATAATTAAGTACAACAACCAGTAATATATACTTATCCTTATAACTTCCAGAAACTCACAAACAAAGGTTTTGATTATTTGCTGAGAGAAAAGATACAATTCTTCTGATCTCAAGGTATTTGTGCAATCTTACAAGAAAATCTTTAACAATGAAAATGCAGTTCAGATATGTCTTTATCATAGAGACAAAATCAAACATGACACAATAAATAGTAGATGTTAAGGTTAAATACAGCCATCCTAACCTGAGCATGCATCTGTGTGTGCATCAAGAGTCCACAGAGGCTTCTCCTGTCTGGCATCAATCATGTATACCTTCCCTTTGTCTGTGCTGGCCTGAGGGAAGGAAAACAAAAGGTGAAATTGGTATAAGTGAACATAGAGGTTATTATGAGTAGTGCAATACCTAGTTATAAAAGCATCTTGAACTTTATGACTGGTAAGATATGTACTCTACTATGGTAGTGTCTAAACTGCTTTATGCATCATGATTCAAATGCAACTGAAGAGTAAGAATGAGATGTATAAGGACATAAACACACCAGACAGTTGTATGGGGCTGAGGAGAAGTTGTCCCAAAGAACAGCCTCCACCTCCCCTTCCACCTTCCACGTCTTGCAGGTCTCATCATCACCTCGACAGTCAAAGATCTGCACCTTCCTACCAGTGGAAAAAAAGTGCAACTATTTTCACTTCTGTTGACACTGGAGGATTATTAATATTGTAATGTCTTAAACACCAGTGGCAAGTTTTGCTTTATCCCTAATGCATGAACAATGCGTAAATGAATAAAGAAATAAAGTAAAAATGCTGCAATTAAATATTCATGCTTTTTTCAAATATCATACTGGAGTCTCTGACAGGAACCTGTTATTGTAATACCGAGAAGAATTTAGTCAAAACGCTTTATTCTTGTCTAAATATTTTGCAGTCTCACCCATCACAGGAACCAGCAGCCAGGGTGTGTGACTCCTGATGGTGCCATGCCAGACCCTGAACCTTCTCCTCAAAGCTCTTCAGCTGCTTAGCCACTGTGCCATGCTGAAGGTCCCACAAGATGACTGTCTCGTCCACCGATCCACTCGCTAAGACGTGTCTGAGGAAAATAGTTATCATTCTGGTATTGAGAGTAGTAGAAATACTAGCACAGGTGATAAAGGTAGTAGCTGTAGTCATAATAGTAGCAGTGCTGGTGAATTATAGGTTATGAACATGAGATTTATGCATTTTTAAAGTATAACTAATGTGACAATTTTGCACATCAAGCTGATTTATAAGTGCAGAATTCACATTTATATAAATAAATCTTAACAAAATAATACTGGTAAAATAGATACTGGTAAAATGGAATGATGGAGAAAGTTTAAAATCTACAGTTGGTTCAGAACAAATATTCAACTTATAAATGGTTTTAAGAAACACAGTTTATCTGTACACTAAAATTCACCCATGAACTCCTAAACATCTCTCTCTTTTCCCTCACATCCACAATACCACCCAAACAGGAGTCTCACATGACCCACTCAACAACACTTACTCCACTTGTCTATTCCACGCCAAGCTGAGCACAGGTTTCTTGTGGCCAACTCCTGGGATCTTTTTTTTCTTCTTTGCCTTCTGGCCAAGAGTGAAGGCTGGTTCAAGGCAGTCCACCAAGTCAAGATCCCAAACCTCAATCACTGGCGACATGCTTCCAATTGCGGCAAGATTGGCTGCCAGAAGATGGAGAGATAAGAGGAATGGAGGTGGTGATGGTAGTGGTGTTGACAGACTGGGTAATATATACTGAACCAGCCAGTTACTAAATAATCACAAAATAGCAGTCAAATGGCATTAAGCATCATTAGTTGAATAAATATGACTACAGAGATGGTTTGATATCAATGAACATCCCTGAAATCCCCTTAACAAATCACAGTGACTTTCTAATACATAACCTTGCTTACCTGGCTTGAGCTGCTCATCACAGGGGTCATAGTTTAGCCACTCCATACACAGTGGCACAGCAGGCAGCAAGATATCGTGGTGGACATACAGACTCCCTTCCTCATTATACACTGTGAAGATGGCAAAATCCTGAGTCCATGAGGTAAAATTTCCAGGACAGAATAACTCCCTGGGGCTGAACTCAAGCAGAAAATGTAAATCTAAACAAATAATTTAGTGTATCTAGAGATCCCTTGATGGTGATAAAAACCATGTTCTGCAATCATGAAAAAAATCTATGCTCAGGGAATAAACTTGGATTGAATGCAGGATAAATATAGGTGTTCTTTGTAGTGACACATGATATACAGTGCAGCACACCCACCATACACCTCCAGAATGGCTGCCTCGCCCTCCACATGCCCCACAGCGATCAGGTTGTCTGAGGGCAGGATGGCATGGTTCTCCACCTCACTGTCGTTTTCCTCCTGGTCGTCCTTGACAGTGACATATGGGTCCTCCTCATTGCTGGCATGGATAGCCATTGAGCCGAGCTGGAGGAGCTGCTTCATCTTGTCTGTGCAAGGCAAATGAATGAGGACTGTGAGGTTCTATGAGACATTTACTTTTCTTAAGATTGGATGGTCCCTTGATGAAAAATCAAAAGAATTCAATCTGAAGATTTTTTCTAAATGATATTTTGTCTTATACAGTTTTTATACATATACATAACTTCAGGAAAATAAACAGCAAACCGATGAAAGATGAAATGCATAGATAGTTTACTGACAACATGAAGTACACACCAAATTAGTACCTAAAGGAAGACAATATCCTTCCAAAGCATATGAATGATCAGATGACAAGACAGACAGGAACAGGCACACAAAGGGACAGCCCAGCCTACCTTCATTCTCATTCTCCTCATCATAATCTTTGAGCTGATAACGTGAGTCAAAGTCTATCGTGTCATCTTCCCGAAGAGCCTTTTTACTAGTTCCTGGCGTGGCAGAGGCTTCATTCTCTATTGCTTCATAGTCTTCCTCCTTCACTTCCTCTAGCTCTCTGTGGATTTTGTATAATACTGGTGAACTATGCATTTAACATCCTATACACAAGATCTCTAATACAATAATAGCAATCGTGTTTAAAACTCCTGGAAATGCCAGGAGAGTGAGGAAGAAAGGCAGTGTTATATCAATCATGACTTACTGGATGTTGTCCTTGGTTTGTGCTATGATGCGTGCCAAGTCCTCCTTAGAGATCTCCACCTGGAACAAAGAATGGATAGTTAATAGAGGGAAGGCCACAACCTGTAGTAGCTCAGCAACTCTGTGACTTAGAGAACAAATAACACGGAAGACTTTGATTAGTTAACAGATGGGAGGTCTTGATTCGCAGCAACTTGGCAAATCTATGTCTTTGCACTATGGTATTATTTTATTAGCATTATTGGCAGCTCAGGTCCTTGGTAAGCTGCTGATTGGGAGATATTATACATGAGCTTAAGTTTATAAGAAAAACACTTTTAATGCAGATTGTGGTGATTGAAAGATCATCATGTGGTGGTTAGAATTCTATAATGATTAGGAAAGATTATTTGGCTTGTTTAGGAGAGGCCTATCAGAAAGTTATCCATTAGAAAAAAAAGAAAAAAAGTTGCATTGTGGAAGTATCAGGATGAAATTTACTTAAAACTGACCTTGGGAAAAAAGGTTGGTAAATTTTTAAAATAGGAGCAAACTGCATTTCAAGTACAAAACTATGATATTGGTTATTGTTTTTATGTTATAGACAATTTTAAGCATAAAACATGTCAGAAATACTCAATTTTGCCCCTTCTCCCCTCATCCCCTATGATCTTGGGGGCATGTCAGGAAGCATTATGGTCCTCTCCTAAAATAATAGCAAAAGGTTTGCTAATGATGAAATAGCTAAAAGGTGATAATTTTTTTTTTCCCTAATTGTTCCCTCTAACTGTCCTTCCTTCCCCTCACCTGGTTGGCTACCCTAATTCTATTAGTTAGGCAATAAGTGAGTTAACAGAGGTACTCGTATAATGAGTCAGCACAGATCTGCAGGTACAGCAATCTCATGTGTTAGTATCGCTGAAGGTGTAGTGTACTGATAATAAGGAATGAGTTGTGTACCTTATGCTGAGTGTTTTCAATATGTCTAGTAACATCAAAAGGTTTGTGTAGGATAATACTGATGAGAAGTAAGAGACAAAGAAAGATGGCTGTCTAATCCACAAACTGATACAAAAGAGGGGCAAGGGATGAATGAAGAGCAAATTTATAAGAGTTAATAGAGTTTAGGGTGACTAAATCATCTGGCAGGGCATTCCACTGGCTAACACACCTTACTGAAAAGAACTGCCTCCTAGCCTCCAAGGAGCAGTGAGAGACAGGGATATTAAACCTGTGGGCCCTTGTGCTCAAAATGAAAATATTACTTGGTTTAATACTGCATTAATTGTGAAAAAATTTCCAGTATTTTGTAAGATATGCATAGAGTAAGAAACCTTGAATAATATGCCTCCTGCAGAATAAAGATGTAGGGGTCTGAGTCATTCACCATAAGACCATAAGAATAGCTCCTATATGTCAGGTCCAGGACCTCTGAACTGATTCCAGCAATTTGAGATCACCAGTATACCCAGTGTTCCATACACAGGAGGCATATTCTCTTACAGGTCTAATATGAGTCTTGTATAGAGGGAACACAAAACTTTGTTGTCAGCAGAGAGTACTTCTAAGGAGGTTAGAAAACAGTCCTGAGGCCTTATTGACAATGGATCTTATATGAGGATGAAAACTGAGAGCAATGTCCACTAAGACACCAAGATCCTTGTGTGAATTTACAAAGGATATGGTATGATCAGTCAGGGAGTATTCAGATAAGGTGCCAAAATCTTCCCAAGCTATTGAGCTTAACTGAAATCTTAGCACAACACATTTGTCTCTGTTAAGATCAAGTCCTCAAGAAGTGGCTACAGAACATGTGTTGTCTATATCATTCTGACATGAGATGTGTCTACAGCAAGTGACAGTGATGTGGAAGGACAAATCTTAAGATAGATCTTGAGGTCGGTCACCAGCAAATAATTTGCAATTGTTCACAATGGATGGTGGTAATTGGTTGATATATATATATATATATATATATATATATATATATATATATATATATATATATATATATATATATATATATATATATATATATATATATATATATATATATATATATATATATATATATATATATATATATATATATATATATATATATATATATATATAAGAAATAACAAGGGTGAAAGCACAGAGCCCTGAGACACTCCACTTGTGACATCTCTGGTGCTGTTACTGATGCCTGATACAGTCACATACATACTTCTGCCTTGCAAAAAGGAACCTATCCATTTCAATAACATGCCTCTGATACCAATACATTCTAGTTTATCTAGTAGTACACAGTGGCTCAACACATCAAAAGCTTTAGAAAAGTCAAAGAGGACAACATCCACCACAGATTGTTTGTCAAGGAAAGAAGTGACAGTCATATGTTAATAATAACTGGTCATCCACAGTCCTGCCACACCTAAAGCCATATTGGTATTAACTATTGAGTGAGTAGAGCATTTTTTTCAAGATAATCATATATTTGTTTTGCCATAATTCTCTCAGTGTTTTACAGCCGACTGAGGTTAAACTTATAGGTCTGTATTTTAAAGGAGCAGAATGGGAGGCCTTCTTGAATAATGGCACAATTCTGGATAATTTCCTTGAGGTTGGCAGAACACACTCACTCAAACTTGCTTTGAATATTTTCAGCATAGGGTATACTGGACATGATTTGAATAATTTGGGCTGTAAATTGTCAGGCCCCATACTGGCGCAGGCATCAAGCACTGCAAGTTTTATAGATACATTTGGTAAAGTGACATTAACTTTATCTAGAGCACTGTGGAAAATCTGGTGAGGAAAGGGGCTAGGATTGCCTACTTTAAAAACTGAGGCAAATCTGTTGGCAAACACCTCCGCCATGTGAGCTCAGTTATCAGTCAGTGACCCATCAGGACACTTCAGGGGGCCCACTGAGGAAGCACTGGCTTTTTTGCTGCAAATGTAGCGATGGAAGGATTTAGGATTGTCATTCAGTTTGGCAATAAGGGACTCTTCATAAAGGATTTGTGAATATGTTAGTTTTTAAATAGGTGGTTGATAATACTGAAGTTAGTCAGGGCCTGAGAGCATTCTTATGAGTGATGTCCAAAAAGACCTTCTGACATTCTTGAAGTGCTTCTTGTTGGGATAACTACCATTTCCATTGTCTGAGTCCAACATGTAATGATAATCAACCTTCTATCTGATCGCCAGTATAGGTTCCGTCAAGGCCGCTCTACTGGTGATCTTCTGGCTTTCCTTACTGAGTCTTGGTCATCCTCTTTTAGAGACTTTGGTGAAACTTTTGCTGTTGCCTTGGACATATCAAAAGCCTTTGATAGAGTCTGGCACAAAGCTTTGATTTCAAAACTACCCTCCTACGGTTTCTATCCTTCTCTCTGTAACTTCATCTCAAGTTTCCTTTCTGACCATTCTATTGCTGCTGTGGTAGACGGTCACTGTTCTTCTCCTAAATCTATTAACAGTGGTGTTCCTCAGGGTTCTGTCCTGTCACCCACTCTCTTCTTATTATTCATTAATGATCTTCTAAACCAAACTTCTTGTCCTATCCACTCCCATGCTGATGATACCACCCTGCACTTTTCCACGTCTTTTCATAGACGTCCAACCCTTCAGGAGGTAAACATATCACGCAGGGAAGCCACAGAACGCCTGACTTCTGATCTTTCTAAAATTTCTGATTGGGGCAGAGCAAACTTGGTATTGTTCAATGCCTCAAAAACTCAATTCCTCCATCTATCAACTCGACACAATCTTCCAGACAACTATCCCCTCTTCTTCAATGACACTCAACTGTCCCCCTCTTCCACACTGAACATCCTCAGTCTGTCCTTTACTTATAACCTGAACTGGAAACTTCACATCTCATCTCTAGCTAAAACAGCTTCTATGAAGTTAAGTGTTCTGAGACGTCTCCGCCAGTTTTTCTCACCCCCCCAGCTGCTAACTCTGTACAAGGGCCTTATCCGTCCATGTATGGAGTATGCTTCACATGTCTGGGGGGGTTCCACTCATACTGCTCTTCTAGACAGGGTGGAATCAAAAGCTTTTCGTCTCATCAACTCCTCTCCTCTAACTGACTGTCTTCAGCCCCTCTCTCACCGCCGCAATGTTGCATATCTAGCTGTCTTCTACCGCTATTTTCATGCCAACTGCTCTTCTGATCTTGCTAACTGCATGCCTCCCCTCCTTCCGCGGCCTCGCTGCACAAGACTTTCTTCTTTCTCTCACCCCTATTCTGTCCACCTCTCTAACGCAAGAGTTAACCAGTATTCTCAATCATTCATCCCTTTCTCTGGTAAACTCTGGAACTCCCTGCCTTCTTCTGTATTTCCACCTTCCTATGACTTGAATTCCTTCAAGAGGGAGGTTTCAAGACACTTATCCACCAATTTTTGACCACTGCTTTGACCCTTTTATGGGACTGGCATTTCAGTGGGCATTTTTTTTTATTAGATTTTTGTTGCCCTTGGCCAGTATCCTTCCTACATAAAAAAAAAAAAAAAAAAAACAAAACAGGACTGGAATGTGGCCACAATCCAGGAGTGGACACAGGGCCTGCACATTACCAATCTGGTCCCCCTTCTCTTGTTTATACCAAGTCTGGTGTGTTACCCAAGGGTATGAAAGCAAGAAAGTTAACCCATTGGTGACCAGAGATGTTAAAACAGTTTGTAAAGGCCTAATTGAGAGGGTCATAGTCGAGAAGTAGGGCATCATCGTTTGACCAGTTAATTGCTGGCAGATTAAAGTCGCCTAAGATCAGAGCCTCTTTGTTGATGCAGAAATGTTCTAGGTTAAGGTTTTCTTTCAAAGTGCTTGAGGAAGATCTGTGTACAACAAAGACACTGCAGTGCCAAAGATACCAGGTGTACCACATGAACATTTGGACACGTAATTTCAAGAGATGAAAAACACCGTATTCTTAATACCTGTATCCCTGGCTCTCACCTTCTCAGGGTTGGTCTTGGCCGCGCCCCGGGGCACCCACACGGCGCAGGTGATGAAGTTCACAGATTCCTCCGTCTCCTCCATCCTCTTCCCCCTGCCAGGCAAAACACGGAGGAAATGAACTATTCATTCCACTACGGACGGTCTTAGATATCTTCGTCAACAAATACATTACTCAGTACATGCTGTGTATCTGGCAATACATAACATGTTCGTGTATTACAGTGCCTCGTGAATTACCTGGAAATGTGAAGTCACAAGATTATTCTACCAAATATTGCTGCCTGTACCTCTGCCACACACACGTGTTGCTGACTACAGGATTCGTACCTGCATAATTTCGGTTTTACTATTTACTATGAATACAGTGTTTGAAAAGATGATGATAATATTAGAATATTTTAGTCACCAGTTTTAGTAAAAATATAATATACAAAGATAGTTTACACCTAGATGTTTCGGTCTCTTAATTTTTAAACAAAATTACTACTAAAGAAACCCTTACATGCTTCGTATAATTGAAATGAAGAGCTTTATCAGCAATTTAAGTCGAGTAGTAACAGCATACATATATCTATAATATTTTCGAGACAGCATTTGTTAAGTTTTACGGAACCCCTAAAAGAAGAAAAAAAAGTCTTTATCAAGGTTCCTGTAGTCTTTTATAGATGAAAAACAACCAATGACGAAATGTACATCTTGGAATCACAGGAAGGTGTATATGAAAATTTATGAAGAATAATACGTCAGCGTGCTCGTGTGGTTGTCAAGGCAACGAGGGACGCCCAGTGCAGGAGAAAAGTTCTCGGGTACAGAGCTATAGAGGTAGAAGAAATACGCATTATCAAGTAAATATAACTAATATCCATGAATTTTGCTGGTTGAAGGGTATTGGAAAATGAATGGAAGCTGCGTTGGGTACTTTAAAAGTTATCTAAATGCCATAGTGCTTACCATAATAATTCTTAAAACAGGAATATCCAGCAAATTTCTTTTCAGTCCTGTTTTTTAATTGATTTAATTCTACAGTTAAAGGGAAAATTTGCTGAACGATGCCAGGAGGAAACACAGGAGAGGAAGGGGAGGAGGAAGAAGGAGACATCAAGAGGAATAAAGATGAAGAAGGAAAGAGGGAAATAAACACGTCTCTCGACCCGTCCCTCCTCCCCTCAGCTGGAAGGGAAAAACCATCAGCATCCCTAGACTTTCCTGGCGTGCGCTTCGCTGATGACAACATCACGACGAAGCCACGCCAGGAGACCCAAGTGGTGGTGGAGAGCATGAAGAAGAACGAGGTGGTGGATACGAGACCAAAGGAGGAAGTGGAGGAAATGGTGGAAGTAGATTGGTTTGGGATTCCATTAGCAGACTCCACCTTACCAGATTATACCTCCATGTACCGTCACCACTACCCTAATCCCCACCACGTGCCGCGGGAGATGGGCAGAATGCCGGGTCCAGCAGGGAAGCCACGAGAGTTACATGAACAGGTATTTATGAGTCATCCGTGAAATAATTTTCATGTCCGTATAGAAAATGGAATAATGATAAAATTAACGGGAAACTATGGCATATCGTAGATATCTTTTTCTACCGAATCTAGTACTTAAGACTTGCCTGTAAATAATCTATGTAAAATAATTATACAGCAATATACATAAACATCTTTTTTTATGCATCCTCTTTTCCTAATGCACTATAACTTAATTATTTGTGAAAAAAAATGGAGGACAAGTAAATTAACTTTTTTGAGATTGCATTGCTGAGTCTTTTTTTCAGTTTGAGGGCGTGGGATGGGTGCCGCGTGACACAGCTCCGCGCGGGCAGGTGGGCGGCTACGTCAAGATGGGCGGGGAGGTGGGGCGGGCGCTGCTGCATCCCCAGGGCACTCTCTGGACCACGCCCCCGCACCGCCTGGCCGTCATCAGGAGGACTGACCCCACCGAGTACTTCAACCTGTGTGACCCCCATAACAAGGTCCCGTAAGTGGTGCCTTTTACGGTGACCTTTTAATTTTTCACCTTTTAGTTTAGGTTTTCTTTTGATACACCCGTTTTTTTCTCCGTTTCAAATTCATACTTCAGTCCTCATCTTCTTTCTCGTCTTCTTCCTTTGCTTTTCAAGGCACTCCAGGAGAAGGGAAGGATCTGTGTGGTGAGATACTAAGGCATAATCAAGGGTAATGAAATAAAAGCAAGGATATTCAGAAAAAAAAAGAAAAAAAAATAAAGACTGGTCGGAAGCAAGTGTGTGTGTGTGTGTGTGTGTGTGTGTGTGTGTGTGTGTGTGTAATAATAATAATAATAATAATAATAATAATAATAATATATAATAATAATAATAAACGGTTTATTCTTTAGGCAGTCAACAAACTGAAAATGTACATTGGGGGTGGGGAAATACTTGACATTAATCCTAAAGGTAAGTCAAATCTAGAAGGGACTATTGATTGATGGCTCGCACCATGGTGGGAATCGCACTGAGTCTGTACCGGTCCGTACGCGACGCCTTTAGGGGCGGGTGTGTGTGTGTGTGTGTGTGTGTGTGTGTGTGTGTGTGTGTGTGTGTGTGTGTGTGTGTGTGTGTGTGTGTGTGTGTGTGTGTGTGTGTGTGTGTGCGTGCGTGCGTGCGTGTGTGTGTGTGTGTGTGTGTGTGCTTGCGTGTGTGTTTTCTATTTCGGAGAGATCTTACTCTTCACCACACTCACTACAGCAGAGGTTTTCAATCTTTTTAATTTCATGTAACCCTTGGAGTCTTTCAGTATTTCTCACCTACACCTCATCGGTGTATAATGACAAAAAATCTTCTCATATATCTATCAATACATAAAATCTATTATCAAATGTGCCCACGAATTCATCAGTATCATACGTAATGAAAAAATAATTGTCTGAATTCATGGGTCAATCCAGGTCCTATGATACACCTGTCACGTACCCACAAAATTCCTTAAAACGTACCCTAGGTTGAGGACCCCTTCATTACATCGTCAACGAGAACAATATATATTTACATTTTTTTCTATTTATTTCACCCGGGAACAAACACTATGTCTGGGGATATGATGCGGCGCAAGGTGACCCAACCCGTGAGGCTGACCCTGGAGAAGGAGTTCAGCGGGACCTTCCTGCCGTTGCGGATAGGCAATAGGATGGTCAAGTTCCTGGTGGACACGGGGGCCTGCTGGACACTGATGAGCCTTGAGTTGGTGGACACGTGTGGCCTGCGTAACGCCGTGACTGTGATCCACGAAGGCGGCCTTGTGACCATCGGAGTGCTGGAGGCCGAGGCGGAAGCGCAAGGTGGCTACATGTTGCATTTCGTGGTGGCCATCATGTTCCGTCTTGACACGCCCCTCCTTGGCATGAACTTCCTGCTGAGGTACGGCTGCATGTTGGTGCTGGATCCGCAGTTACCGCTCATGGTGGCACGCCCGTCCAGGCGTGTGAAGCTTGGCCTGCTGTGCGGGGTGTATAAGAGATGCAAGCTGTATGACCACCACGTGACGGCCATGCTGGATACCGGCAGCACCCATTCCTTCATAAGCCGCGCCCTGGTCAAACAGTTCAGGTTGCGAAGGAAGCTCTGCAAGCCCATGCTGGTGACGCTCTTCGACGGGTCCATCACTGTAATGTTCCGCAAGGTCAGCAACGTGGAAATAGACATTGACGGCCTACGCTACTCCACAGACCTCATCATCCATCCCAACAAGAACGTGTCCCTCCTGCTGGGGATGAACATTCTGTCTGGGTCTAATCTATGTTTCGAGGAGAAGCAGATCACGCTAAGCACCACCAACTCCTGCTACATCGGCAGGGAGCAGGAGCCCAAACCAACCTCAGTCCACTTCACGCCGCCGCAGTTCAGTATCCTTAACAACTCCAGCAGCTTCGTCTCCACCACCGCCACGGAGAGGATGCATGTGCCGCGGCGCCTCAAAAACTGGTTCAAGAATCTCAGGCCAAAGTGGCTGGGAGGTGGACAGAGAAGAGCACACGAAGTGGTAGGTGGAGGCAGGAATGAAGCGGGGAATGCAGTAAGTATGGAGGAAGAAGGTACATCAGAGGAAAGAGTGGAAAGTGATGAGGAAGAGATGACAACAGCGACTGAGAAAGAGGAGGAAAGTGTTAGTGAAAGTGATGAGCAAGAGAATGGGAGTGAGAAATAGTCTCCAAGGAAAGTCTCCAGGCTCAGACTTCCTTATGTCCTATAATAACTCGGGAAGGCTCTTTAAATTTTCAGTTTTCTTTATCAGTGACAAGTGACTCTTAGGACACAAAACAATGAACATAACACAT
>NC_087185.1:8857500-8860000 GCF_035594125.1 Scylla paramamosain
AGAGAGAGAGAGAGAGAGAGAGAGAGAGAGAGAGAGAGAGAGAGAGAGAGGGGCTAACGAAAGGCGGAACACAAAAGAACAAGGTTATGTAGAAGAAGAAGAAGAAGAAGAAGAAGAAGAAGAAGAAGAAGAAGAAGAAGAAGAAGAAGAAGAAGAAGACACAGAAAAAAAAAAAAATAAACGAATATGAGAGACACAAACAGTTGGACGTCATGAAAACACACACACCCACACACACACTTTTCACCACCCTTCTATTTTTTATTTGAACCTGTACTTTGCGGTGGAGTGCGGAGGGGCCAAGTGGTGGAGAGTGGAGAGTGGAGTGGAGAGTGGAGGGTCGTGTGGAGTGACGCAAACTTTAAAGAATAGATCCTTCCCTCGAGACAAAGACAAGTAGTACCATGACATGTATTTCCTCTCATTACACACACACACACACACACACACACACACACACACACACACACACACCTTTAACTTCATTACTTTCAACACACAAAGGCGTAAACCGAAGACTATAATCTTCCTTATAATCCTTGGTGTTAACTTAATAAAGAAAACGCCTATATCAGAGAAAACGAGATGATGTCCCTCGTAAGTGTATATGTTTAAAAGCCGCAGAAATGACTAGTTCTGTTCCCACGTGCGTTTTCCTTATTACTGAGGCTGGGGATTCCTTGAAGTATTACTAGTATCATGAAAAAAGAAAAACCTTAATAATTCCTGTAATTTTTAGTAGAGTATGTTATTCCTTTGATTGCTAAGAACCATAATGACACCAATTTGAATAGCCATATATAATTTTACAGAACATGAAATAAAACCATAGGCCCTGAAAGGTTCACACTGCTGAAAGGTTCACACTACTTGCTCTGCTCTCAGTGATGCTTTTCATTATTATACTCTGAAGTTCCATCTCATTTTATCAACAATGAGAAGAAAAACCATGGCGGTCCAAAGATTAGTTAGGAAACCATTCAGGCTTTTTAAAGATCTCGTTTCTTTTTTTTTTTTTTTTAAGTCTAACATTTTTTTTTTTTATTGTATAAGCAAATTTGTAACACTTTAATACCCCAATGAGATGAAAACTGCCACTGGAAAATGCACTAATGTTACATCACAAAAACACCTTCACTTTTTACTTTATTACAATTACTGACCCAATTTGAAGTCGAGAACCTGTAATGTTCTTGTAAGGGAGACTCGCGTATATCAAAGCTTATTTACATCTGGCACTTATAACGACGATGCGCAAATGGAAGGAAAGCGAGGGAAGCATAAAGGCATATTAATGGCCTCCTGTACCACGCTGCGTCTTGTACTAATAAAATATAACGCCATGATACGATATTTACGAGGCTCATTTGACTTAAGGAGAACAGGAAGACCGTAGATAAGGTATGGGAGGGAAGGAGGGGAGGAAGGTAGGAGAAAGGGGAGGAAGGGATGGAGGTGAAGGGAAGGGAACGAAGAGAAAGGAAAGGCAAGGGAACATGCTCCAAATAAGTCTGTATAATGAGATTTTATAGCTTTTTGATCACCTAGTTTAGATTCCTCTGTCTCTCCTATTCCTCCTCCTACTCAACCACTTCCTTCTCCTCCCCCTCCTCGTGGTCCTCTTCCCCCGCCTCCTCATCCTCTTTACTTCCTCCATGGTCACGAAGGAGGAAAGAAACAAAAGAGTGACAGACAGATGGAGGAGAAAGAGCAAGGGAACGAGAGTGAGAGTGAGAGAGAGAGGGAATAAAAATGTAAATATACAGACCTACATAAAGTGGGTTAAGGAAATTGCATGCGAATCTTTTTATCTTTTTCCTTTGGGTCGTGATGCACTGGCCTCCTTTTACTGCCACGACAACAATAACAAATTATCCTCAACATTAAAAGGAATTTGAGGCGCCATTGTGCTTGCTTCCTTAACGTCCATCACTCCTGCAGCCGTGAGAGGGAGAGGGGGAGAGAGAGGGAGAGGCGGGAAGAGGTGGAGAAGAAAGAAAATTACTCAGTCCAGACGTTAAGATTTTAATATGCGACTATGTTACGTTATTTTTTCAACTTGAGGACGTTGTGAAGGGCGGGAAAAGGAGAGAAAAGGTGGAGGAGGAGGAGGAGGAGGAGGAGGAGAAAAGTGGAAAAAGGGGTGGGAGGATTAATCTTCATTTTTGTCTTTATTTAACCTGACTTTGCTTCATTATCTGATTATTCCACTGCTTCCTCCCTCCCTCCCTTCCTCTCTCTCTCTCTCTCTCTCTCTCTCTCTCTCTCTCTCTCTCTCTCTCTCTCTCTCTCTCTCTCTCTCTCTCTCTCTGCTTCCGTCACTCACCAACTCACTCACTGGAACTAATTCTTGCAAAGTTTAATATTTATTTATCACCTTCACCCCTCCTGGCGTCACAACCTCGAGTCAGGAAGGTCTCTCACTAAAGACACTTCCCGGCAAGACAAATTCATGCCACTTGATGCAATAAAGACAATTCGTATTCATGTTTTCTTAATT
>NC_087185.1:8865000-8867500 GCF_035594125.1 Scylla paramamosain
ACTGGAACAGAATCGGCAGTCAGTTGTTAGTGCCGATTCAATAAAGAACTTTACTGTAAAAGATCAGATGAATTTATGGACTGGAGTAATAGGTGGATATAGTCAAGTTTTACGTATAGACTGCCTCGTGTAGGTCTACTGGCTTTCTACAGTTTAATTTCTGAAAGATATACTGATGTTACATTACTGTGTTAGTTACAAGAAGCAAGTCAAGGTAAAGATAAAAGTCCTCTAATGTTACGTTACTTTGTTGATTACAGGAAACAGGTAAAGGTAGCAACAAAGGCTCTCTCATGTTACATTACTGAGTTTCTTATAAGAAATGGCGCTGAGGCAAAGATAAAAGTCTACTCATGTTACGTTACTTTGATGGTTGCGAGAAGCAGAAATGACATGTGAAGACAAAGATTCCTCTTTACTTTACTGCGCTGGTTACGGGAGGAAGCGCTGCGGTAAAGATAAAAGTTTACTTGTGTTACGTTACTGTGTAGATTACGTGGAGGGGAAGCGAGGCGGCAGGTAGAGGCGCTTCTCGTCCATCTTGGCGTCTCTGGAGTAACAACGTGAATGTAATGCCAAGACATTTGTTTCCTCGCGTGCACGACTGACTGAGATGGTTCGTGTCTTCTTTTTTACGTGAAAGTTGTGGGTGCGCTGACTTAGATTGTTAGTGTGTGTGTGTGTGTGTGTGTGTGTGTGTGTGTGTGTGTGTGTGTGGAAGAGAGGGATATATAGAAACTATGTGTAGTGGTGTTAAAGAATGTTTGTATGTGTGTATGTACGTATGCTTGTATGTATGTGGATTTCCAAACATGGTATAAAACACACACACAAACACACACACACACACACACACACACACACACACACACACACACAAATGACATGATAATGAAAGTGAGTTTTATGTACCACCACCACTAACACCACCACCACCACCACCACCACCACCACCACCACCACCATTACTACTACTACTACTACTACTACTACTACTACTACTACTACTACTACTACTACTACTACTACTACTACTACTGCTGCTACTACTACAGAACAGAGAAGGCTCAAACTCTCACCCTCGGGCACGCCACTCGGCCAGAGGGAAGCACGAGCTAGTCAACAAACAAAAAAAAAAAAAAAAAAAAAAAATCACCTCACGATCACCTGAATGAGAAGAACTTAATTAAGAACACGAGATGCTGAAAAAAGAAAGAGCGAGAGATAAAAAAAGAAGAAAAGGAGAGCGAAAAAAAAAAGAAAAATTGGGAGCGAGTTAAATAAAGGCATGATGGGAGGTGAGAGGGAAAGGGAAGGGGAATGGAGAAGGAGGAGGAGGAGGAGGAGGAGGAGGAGGAGGAGGAAGAGTACTAGACTATTGCGTCCTTCTTCAACCTCTTCTACCCTCCTCCTCCTCCTCCTCTTCCTCCTCCTGACACGTGGCCGACGCGCTTCAAAACAAATGAAAGTGAGACACAATCACGTTTCGCTTCTTCTTCTTTGTGCTTCCCCTTTATCTCCCTTCTCCCCATTCCCTTTTATTTGTTTATTTTCTTCGTCTTTTTTTCTACCTCCCCTTGGCCTCCTTTCCTTTCATCACCTTTCTCCTCTTTGTCTGTATTCCTTGATTTTATGTTTTAATTTCATAGCCTCGTTATAGTATTCTTCTTTTTCTTTTTCTTCTTTCTTCTTGTCCTCCTCCTCTTGTCTTTTGCCTTTTGTTGCTTTCTCTTCCCTCTTTCTTTTCTTTTCTCTCTGGTATTTTTTCTTCTTGTTCTTGTTTTCTTTGTTCTTTTTGTTCTATTTCTTCTTCGTTCTGTCATCTCTTTCTCCACTTTCATCCTCCTTCTCTTTCTCTTCCCTTTCCGCCCTTTCTTCTTTTTCTTCTCTTTCTTGCTTTCTTCTCCTCCATCCTTTCTCATTCCTCTCCTATTCTTCGTCCCCCTCCTCCTCCCCCTCCTACTGTTCAATCCTTTCTCCTCATCGTCCTCCTTTTTTCCCTTCATTCACCACCATTTCTCCAGCTCTTCCTTCACCAATATTCTTTCTCCACCACCACTAACTCCCCCTGCTTCAAGTCTTCCCAAAAACCGCACTAATTTTGGGTCACTTCACTATCAACACTCACGGGCTTTTGTTGCAAGTCTCCACGTCAGCCCACCAAGATTGTGTGCAGTTTTGGGCGAATGGGAGACACTTTCTTTAAGGTTTATGTTGACGCATTAAATATACAAGACGATTTTTTTATTCTTTCTTTTTACTTTAACCCTTTCACTGGTATTTGCCGCATCTTTTCCCAATGACAAGACACTCTGAGACGCTTCTTTTGTTCAGCGGTCGCCTCTATATTCAATTCAATTCAATTATTGGCTACAGTAATTTAGCATATAACGCTGTGGTTCCCAAACTGGGAATAATACATACATATATATATATATATATATATATATATATATATATATATATATATATATATATATATATATATATATATATATAT
>NC_087185.1:8875000-8882500 GCF_035594125.1 Scylla paramamosain
ACCTAACTGCTTTTTCACCGAATTGAGTCAAATACTATTTTTTTTCTTCTATTTTCACAGTGCCTTAAGCCTTATTTCCAACACACAATTTCCTTTGATAACTGGTTCCACCAGTCAACATTTCCTGTTAGAAAGTTATTGTTTCGTAAATTTTTCATTCACTTTTATTCATTTATTTATTTTTTCATCTTCACGTGCAGCTCGCAAGCGTCATGAAATCTTTTATCAATTTCCACTTTCTTATACACTGTCATGTCTCATCATTGGGTCTTATTATGGTGCTGTGGCATTACCCTGTTTCCTCTCCCTCATCTCTCACTCTGGGTGGCGGGAGTGAATCTGTAGTCTTCTCTCGCAGCTTAGGTTCCTCAAGCAAGACACTAATGTTTTTACAGTTTTTGCAGTCTCTAATAAGTCAATGAGCTTTCTAAATCCAGACAAAAAATATTGCTTTTTGATGATGATGGACTTCGAGATGCCATGTTTGTCTAACTGACTATCCGACTGCCCTCCTATCTTTCCGTCGTCCCATCTTCATTCGCTTCTCCCCTCCACAGCCCTGCTCGGCCTCAGCATCGCCAGCAACCTTTCTTATCTCCCACCTACCAACGGGTTCAACGGCAACGGCGCCAACGGAAACGGAATTAATGGGAATGGATACTCTAATGGAAATGGCGTCAACGGCAACGGCGTCAATGGAAACGGTGTCAACGGCAATGGTTACACCAATGGTAACGGCGTTAACGGTAACGGAGTTAACGGCATCGGTTACACCAACGGAAACGGAGTGAATGGCAATGGTTACACCAACGGCGTTAACGGTAACGGTTATACTAATGGCGTCAACGGCAATGGAGTGAACGGGAACGGTTACACCAACGGCAACGGCGCTGTCAACGGCAACGGTTACACCAACGGCAACGGCGCTGTCAACGGCAATGGGGCTGTCAACGGCAACGGTTACACCAACGGAGTTAACGGCAACGGGGCTGTGAATGGCAATGGGGCTGTCAACGGCAACGGTTACACCAACGGAATCAACGGCAATGGCGCTGTCAACGGAAATGGTTACACCAACGGCAACGGCGCTGTCAACGGCAACGGGGCTGTCAACGGCAACGGTTACACCAACGGAGTTAACGGCAACAGTTACACCAACGGAGTCAACGGCAACGGGGCTGTCAACGGAGTCAACGGCAACGGGGCTGTCAACGGCAACGGTTACACCAACGGAGTTAACGGCAACGGGGGCTATCAACGGCAACGGTTACACCAACGGAGTCAACGGCAACGGTTACACGGCAACGGAGCTGTCAACGGCAACGGTTACACCAACGGAGTCAACGGCAACGGGGCTGTCAACGGAGTCAACGGCAACGGGGCTGTCAACGGCAACGGTTACACCAACGGCAACGGTTATACCAACGGAATCAACGGTAACGGTGCTGTCAACGGCAACGGTTTTACCAACGGCAATGGTGCTGTCAATGGCAACGGTTACACCAATGGCAATGGCGCTGTCAACGGTAATGGTTATACCAACGGAGTCAACGGCAACGGCGCTGTCAACGGCAACGGTTACACCAACGGCAACGGTGCTGTCAACGGCAACGGCTACACCAACGGCGTCAATGGCAACGGTGCTATCAACGGGTACGGCGTGGACCCCATCACCGCTCTCAGCAGTGCCATCGGCGGCGGCGGCGTGGCTGGCGTCGACTACCCCATCCTTGCTTCCGTGCCCGTCACCGCCTTCACCTGCGCTGGTCAGATCCCCGGGTACTACGCCGACACCGCTCCCGAGGCTGGGTGCCAGGTGAGTGAGGGCTTCTGGACGCAGGGAAAGGAAGGAAGACAGGACTAGGTTGAAAAGCAAATAGGAGATACGTGAAATTAATAGCAAGGAATTAAGTCAAGCTGGGTTTCATAAGAAACTTTCCGGTGTTAAGTCAGGATTAAAACTAAGAACCAACTGTCTCCTCATGGTGCCAGTAACTTTAAACTCATTATGAACTTCATATTATAGTGCCTCCATCATTACAATCATTACCATTAATTCAAATTGTATTAGGAATTTGATGTTCTAGTGCCTTCATCATTAACATCATCACCAGTAACTTTAAATCCATTACAAACTTCATATTATAGATTTGTACTGGTGACAAGGTTCGATGAGTCATCAGACCGACAAGATTCTTCTCATTTCCCTTCTCTCCATTTCACGATCCCTTCTTCCCGCTGTAGGTGTTCCACATCTGCCAAGCTGACGGCCGCCAGGACTCCTTCCTCTGCCCCAACGGCACCGTGTTCAACCAGCAGTACTTCGTGTGTGACTGGTGGTACAACTTCGACTGCTCCACCGCCGCCCAGTTCTACGGCCTCAACGCCAACATCGGAGTCGTCACCGGCGCCAACGGATATGCCAACGGTGTTAACGGAATTCTAAATGGTAACGGACTCAACGGCAATGGCTATGCCAACGGCAACGGAGTGAATGGAAACGGCTACACCAACGGCAACGGTGTCAACGGTAACGGCTATACTAATGGCGTCAACGGCAATGGAGTGAACGGCAACGGCGCAGTTAACGGAAACGGTTACACCAACGGAGTTAACGGCAACGGGAACGGTTATACCAACGGTAACGGCGCTGTCAACGGCAACGGAGTGAATGGAAATGGCTACACTAACGGCAACGGTGCTGTCAACGGCAACGGTTACACCAGTGGAATCAACGGCAACGGCGCTGTCAACGGCAACGGTTACACCAACGGAATCAACGGCAACGGCGCTGCTAACGGCAACGGTTACACCAACGGCAATGGTGCTGTCAACGGCAACGGTTTTACCAATGGTGTTAATGGCAACGGCGCTGTCAACGGTAACGATTACACCAACGGAGTCAATGGCAACGGCGCTGTCAACGGCAACGGTTACACCAACGGAGTCAACGGCAATGGTGCTGTCAACGGCAACGGTTTTACCAACGGTGTTAATGGCAACGGCGCTGTCAACGGCAACGGTTACACCAACGGCAACGGCGCTGTCAACGGCAACGGTTACACCAACGGAATTAACGGCAACGGCGCTGTCAACGGCAACGGTTACACCAACGGCAACGGCGCTACCAACGGCAACGGTTACACCAACGGCAACGGCGCTGTTAACGGCAACGGTTACACCAACGGAGTCAACGGCAACGGTGCTGTTAACGGCAACGGTTACACCAACGGCAATGGCGCTGTCAACGGCAACGGGCTGAGCATTCCTGTTCCCTCCTCTCCGTCAGGACTTTACCAAACACCGGTTGTGTAGACACGTTCCCCTCACGTCTTCTCCTCCTCCACCTACTCCACCCAGCTCCTCCTCCTTCCCCCTTATTTCCCCCATGCCTTCCTCTTCCTCCTCTTATACAGTACCAAGCACCAGTCTTACAAATATTATCTTGATCCATTTCATCCGCAGCTTAGTGAAATGGTGACTTCTCTCTCTCCCCTCGACAGTCCGCGCCCTGCCGCCAGAGGGCCAGGAAGAAGCCATAGTATTTAGCGTACCTGTGTGAGCTCCGCGTGCGTGGTCCGTGTACTTGGTGACACACACAGACACACATACACAGTTGCTTTAACATTTACATAATATCACTAAAATATTTATTGTTTCAAAATTATTATTATTATTATTATTATTATTATTATTATTATTATTATTATTATTATTATTATTATTATTATTATTATTATTATTGCTATAAACTACTACTACTACTACTACTACTGCTGCTACCACCACCACTACTACTACTACTACTACTACTACTACTACTACTACTACTACTACTACCACCCCTTAGCACTAAATTATATGCCTTCATTTCCCAGAACACATTATTTATATTAATGCAAAAAGATTTCCAAGCTGAATGATCGCCCTTCTGTCTTCTGTCGGCAAGTGAAAGCTCCTGCTGCCCCCAGTGCCACAACACACGTCACGATGCACGAGTGACCCAAACACGGACCAAGAGTAATATGTGACTTGCGTAGCTTTTATTTATGTATTGCCAAATGAAAAAAACAAAAAAATAAAATATGTAACTAATAATTTCTGTTTCCCTCCCCTTCCCTATATGAAACCGACAAGATATGAAAGTGAATAAGTAAATGAGTAGATAAATTAACAATATGCTTGCTATGTGTGGCTTGGTTACTTTATTAAATGCCAAACGAAAAGAAAAAGAAAAAAAAATAGTAGTATTTATTTTTGCTTCCTCAAATGAAAGCAACAATAAGAAAGGGAAACGCATGGATGAATAAATGAATAAATTACATACTCGTCAGTGATTCTCCATTTTCCTTTCCTCATAAATATTGTGAAAAATACACGAGTCTCTCCTCACCAGCTCTCGTTTTCTTTTTAATACCTTATGCTCAATAGAAAACGAGATGAAGGTACTGCCTGAGCGTGAAATTTGTTTGCATAATGGAGTCGTAAACACGAGCACGCGCGCGCACACACACACACACACACGCACACACTCTCTCTCTCTCTCTCTCTCTCTCTCTCTCTCTCTCTCTCTCTCTCTCTCTCTCTCTCATAAATGCTGTCAGTAACTTCCTCTCTTCTAGCCTTACTTCACTCTCTCCTTCCTCCTTTCCCCACTCTCTCTTCTCCTTTACTCCAACACAAGTCATAAAAATCTTGTAAATGCATTTTCGTCTCTGGTGTCTTTCTTATGTTGTCTATTCTCACATCATCATTATCATCATCATCATTATTATAATCAACACCATTATCATCATCACCATCATCATTATCATAATTTAAAACAATATTTGCGTTATTTATCTTTGATTATTTGTTTTTGTTATAATGAGAATACATTTCTTATTCCAAGCGTATCAAGACAGATTTTATTTGTAATGACATGAGATCTTTCTAAAGACGACAAAAAACAAAAAAACAAAAAAACACCAAAATAAAAAAAAAGAGCAGAAAAAATGGAACACTCAAAACCAATAAATCGAATAAAAGACTAAGAAATACAGAAACAAAAGCAACACAAACAAACAAAATGAACAGACGCAAAATAATACATGAAGAAAAACTACATAAAAAAAAGGTAGGAAAGAAACAAGGAACAAAGAAAGAAAGAAAGAAAAAAGGAGAAAGAGAAACAGAACAGAAAAGCAAGTACAGACATCACAAAAAGAAACCCGATAACAAAATAAACAAATAACCAAACAGGGGGAACATAAACTAATAAAAGTCTCTCTCTCTCTCTCTCTCTCTCTCTCTCTCTCTCTCTCTCTCTCTCTCTCTCTCTCTCTCTCTCTCTTACACCCACCCACACAGCACACCCCGTCACCACACTCCCCGTCTTGCGAGGTATTGGGGCCGATGGCTTGTAAATCACCGCCAATTTATAGCGCACGTCTGATCCACCCAACACACCCCGAGAGTAATGACAGCAAGGGGAACACAGGCGGGTTACAGATGAGTGTTGGGATTAGAAGTGGGAATCACTGACATCCACATCGCTATTCTCTCTCTCTCTCTCTCTCTTGGTTTCTACGTGTTTCCTTGCCTGTTTTCTCTGTCTGTTTATTTGCCTGTCTATTTATATATATATATATATATATATATATATATATATATATATATATATATATATATATATATATATATATATATATATATATATATATATATATATATATATATATATATATATATATATATGAGAGAGAGAGAGAGAGAGAGAGAGAGAGAGAGAGAGAGAGAGAGAGAGAGAGAGAGAGAGAGAGAGAGAGAATTTCTTTCTATCTAGTTTTCTCTCTCTCTCTCTCTCTCTCTCTCTCTCTCTCTCTCTCTCTCTCTCTCTCTCTCTCTCTCTCTCTTTCTCTCTCTCTCTCTAGCATTGCATCATCACTAGTTCGGTTCATTTCCCTTCCTTTCTTAATATTTCTCTTCCTTTCCACTGCTTCCGCTTGGCTCGTGTAATGTAATCGCGGTTCTATGATCAATGAACAAAATAGAAAGACCTGTTAAGCGCTGCTGTTCACACGTTTATCTTGCCTTGCCTATTGTTCACCTCGCTCTTATTTGGCCACTTTTTAATTTGTACAGATTTGTAACAGTAATGTGCAAAAAAATATGTGTTCTTTTAATCTCCACATATTTTGCATTAACTGTTCATTCTTATTCATCATTATTATCATTACCTGCATTGTTTGTCCATACTATTGGTTATACTTTGGGTTATTACTGTAATATGAAAATGAGGAGAAAATGTTCTTTTAATTCTAATGTATATATTTTAATAACTCATATATTCATTGGTATTTATTATACTTATCATTACCTTTATTATTTGTCCATAGCCTCGAGTAAAGGTTTAAGTTATTCTAGTGATGTGCAAAACTAATGAGTTCTTTTTTTAAATTTTCATATATATTTTCAACAGCACCCCCCACGCATTATTTTTTTTTATCATTATCTTTATTTTTATTATTTGTATACATTGTTGAGTTACAGCTGAAGTTGTTACAATAATGTGCAAAAAATAACGTGCTCTTTAATTTCTAGTATAAATGTTTAACAACTCAACTCATTCATATTTATCATAATTACCTTTTTTTTATTATTTATTCATATTGTCGATTTATAGGTTAAATTATTACAATTGTGTGAAAATGTGTTCTTTAAATTATGATATTTTTCTTTTCCAGTTACATGTCTATTAATTTTTATTGATTATCACTATTTTATTATCTGTACCATAAACATCTTATTTTTTATCATTATATGAGAAGAATTAGATTTTATATTTAATTACCTATAGGAACTTTCTCTTCATATGTATTTTTAGGTTAATGCTAAAAAAAGAAAAAAAAATAGTGAAAAGAAAATATATATATTGAAGTTGTAATCTTCGTCGCATACACAAAGTTTCTTCCTAGCTTCTGTTTCCCACGTTTTCATTTTCTTTTCACTCAAATGTTGAGCAATAAAGCTTAAACTACCATGACGGAACGCACATGAAACTCTTTTAACAGTCAACACTAATTTTCCTCCCTTCTAATCTTTATCTTATGCACAGGTTATTTTCTTAGTTTCTTTTTCAACATCATTACATTTTCTGTTGTCATCAGCTTCAGCAATAACTCAACAAACATAACAGAACGCACATAAAACTCAATGAAAACCTAACGCTGATTATTTTCCTTTCAGTCATTATCATGTACAGATATTCTCTTACAAATCTATTTTCTTATTCTTTCATTTTCATATTTACTCAAGGATCACCAATAACTCTTAACAAACACACACACACACACACACACACACACACAAAAAAAAAAAAAAAAAAAAAAAACTCCTCTAAAGGTAATTTCAGAATCATTATCGTTTATAGGAATTCTCTCACATTTTCTTCTTCCCATCCTTACATTTCCTATTCACCTCAAGCTCACTACACACAAACACACACAAGAAAGAAAGAAG
>NC_087185.1:8890000-8892500 GCF_035594125.1 Scylla paramamosain
GGAATGGCGTGAACGGGAATGGCTACAACGGGAATGGCGTGAACGGGAATGGCTTCAACGGAAACGGTGTCAACGGGAATGGCTACAATGGCAATGGAGTGAACGGCAACGGATTCACCAACGGAGTCAACGGTAACGGATATGGCAACGGCAACGGTTTCAACGGCAACGGGTTCAACGGTGTTGTTAATGGGTACGGCGTGGACCCCATCACCGCCCTCAGCAGTGCCATCGGCGGCGGCGGAGTGGCGGGAGTCGACTACCCCATCCTTGCCTCCGTTCCCTTCACTGGCTTCTCCTGCGCTGGTCAGATTCCCGGGTACTACGCCGACACCGCCCCCGAGGCTGGCTGCCAGGTGAGTGAGGGAAGGTGGATGGTAGGGGGTGTGGAAATGTAGAGAGTGGCAGCGGAAAGAAGTGGTAGTAGAGCTGGGCAAAGTATATGTTAGTGTTATGAAATGATGTGGGGGTGATATGAGTGATGGAAATGTGGTTGTAGGAGGGATGAGTGATAGGTGATGGTGTTTATCCAGTTCCTGTGCTGAAAAATGTTCAACACAACACACAACACTTCTCCCACTATATCATTTACTGTTAATACTTACATTTAACTTTTCTTCACCTTCTCTTTACCTTGTTGTTCTTGTTCTTTTACATCTCACGCTTTTTTTTTTGTCCTAGTTATTATCTTTGATCTTGTTCTTCTTGTATTGCCCCACCACTCACTCAATACAAAGGCTCCTCTTCCTGGCATCACTCCTCGTCTTCCATCAAACGCTTGAGTACCCCCTTCACCTTGACGGCTGCCGCTCTTCGTTTTCTCTAGACAATTATTTGCACGCACTGTTTGGTGTTCAGGGTGCGTGGGCGCCTCCTCGTGCCGGGCTTGACAGTGGCTCGGGCCTGGCTATTCATCACCACGGTCAAACATCTCGGTCCGCCTGTCTGCTCTTTTTCATTACCTGTTTTCTCTCTTTCATTTCTCTCCCCTAGTAATTTTTCTTCCCTGCACTCACCTGTCTGCTTGTTTTACTCGTGTATCTTGCTTCTCTTTCCTATCACGTTCGTTCTCTCTTTCGATTCTTCAGCCAATAATTCTCCTTGCCGTACATTCACCTGTCTCTTTGTTTTACTTGTCTATATTGCTTCGTTTTTATTTATTTTTTTATCACATGGTTCCTCTTTTCCAGTTCTTTCCCCGTGTTTACCTGTCTCCATGTTTTACCTGCCTACATTACTTTCTGACTCATTTACATTACCTGTTGCTTGCCACAGGTATTCACCATCACGACTATTTACTCTCGCGGGAGGTGAATAGTAGATCAGGTGGTGAAGGTGATGCCCTGAGAAATTACCTGAGTAGTAAGACTTCCCATTCACCCTCAGATATTTTATTACCTTTTCTCAGTTACTACATCTCTCTCCTCTTTTTCCTGTCTCCTGTTTCCCCAGCATCACACCTGCCTTACCTTTGCTGCACGTGAGATAACTTTACCTTCTCTCTCTCTCTCTCTCTCTCTCTCTCTCTCTCTCTCTCTCTCTCTCTCTCTCTCTCTCTCTCTCTCTCTCTCTCTTTCTCAAATGTATTCTTCCGTGGTCATCTCACTCGTCCTCTTCCTATATCTGTCCTACTTTTCCTTTACCAGAGATAACACTTGTTTCTTGTAGTCTAATATTCTTTCATTGCAATCTTTCCAGATGTCCACCTTCTTTCACATTCCTTACTTCTATTATACCTAAGTTATTATTTCACTGTATTCTTTTATATTCATTTATCATACGTTTCATTTACCCTAGCTAACTTATCCTTTTGTATCATATCTTCCTTACCTCTGTCTTATCTATCCTTAAATTTTTCACATTACTTGTCAAACCTTCCTTTTACCTTATCTAATTTATCTTCTTTCAATCATATCTCCCTTGCCTCTTTTATCGCTACATCACCCTTAAATCTAATCTATTCTTTAATTTTTCATCTTACCAGTCATACATTTTCCTTATCCTAGATAGCTTATCTCCTTCATTCTTCAAGCTATTCCTTCATCACCTGCTTATCTGCTCTATACCTCCTCCTACAGGTGTTCCACATCTGCCAAGCTGACGGCCGCCAGGACTCCTTCCTCTGCCCCAACGGCACCGTGTTCAACCAGCAGTACTTCGTGTGTGACTGGTGGTACAACTTCGACTGCTCCACCGCCGCCCAGTTCTACGGCCTCAACGCAAACATCGGAGTCGTCAACGGCGCCAACGGATACGGCAGCAGCAGCGTGGTCAACGGTATCATCAACGGTAACGGAATCCTGAACAACAGAGGCAACGGCTATGGCAATGGAAATGGCGCCAACGGCAATGGATTCGTCAATGGCAACGGATATGGCTACAGGAACGGCGCCAACGGCAACGGAGTTAATGGCGTGAACGGTGCCAACGGATACAACGGAGTCAACGGCAACGGTGCTAACGGATACAACGGTAACGGAGTCAACGGGATTAATGGTAA
>NC_087185.1:8895000-8900000 GCF_035594125.1 Scylla paramamosain
GAGAGAGAGAGAGAGAGAGAGAGAGAGAGAGAGAGAGAGAGAGAGAGAGAGAGAGAGAGAGAGAGAGAGAGAGAGAGAGAGAGAGAGAGAGAGAGAGAGAGAGAGAGAGAGAGAGAGAGAGGAGAGAAGAGGAGAGAGAGAGAGAGAGAGAGAGAGAGAGAGAGAGAGAGAGAGAGAGAGAGAGAGAGAGAGAGAGAGAGAGAGAGAGAGAGAGAGAGAGAGAGAGAGAGAGAGAGAGAGAGAGAGAGAGAGAATATATGAGTGTTTTTCTGTTCATCTTGTCCACATCTTAGTCTGGAATCTTCGCAACATCTTCACCACATTTACCCGCATTAACCACATCAATGAGGTTAATAGTGTGACATTAACTTCAAGAAGGTCGTGGGGAAGATGACAAGCATACAAATGATAACTAGATGACTAAGGTTGAAACTAAGGGTGAAAGTAACAGGAAAACTACCATTAGGAAACTGCAATATTAAAACACACACACACACGCACGCACGCGCCTGTCAAGTATGGAGCAATCCAAAATGACAAACAAACAGGGAAAAAAAATAGAAGCACAGCACGTATTAAGAAAACATTCCCCTCATGAAATAATAACAATAATCTTGGGAGGGAAAAAAAAAACTTCCGGACACATTTTCTCACGGATAATCTGCTTACTCGACACCTTCCAGGGAAATGAAGTCACGAAGGATCATAAGTAAGAAACAAGATAGGAGTAAACGTGTGAATACGAAACGAACGAGGAAAAAAAAATCGACGAATAAAATTTTTTATGGGTTAGGATTCAGGTCAAGGGCCTGAGGAGGAGAAAATAAGCTCACTCGAAATGCGACTCTCAAAAAGACAAGAAATTCCATAAAGTTTTCTACTATATTTTCGAAGGTGTCTTCATTACTCCTCTTTTAGAAAACTTGTCCCATTTTCCTTCATCAAAACTAAATTAAAAGCAAATCGTTACCTCTTATATGAAGAAAATGAGGTATGCAAACTCATTCACTCAAACAATAACCGAAACAGCATCAAAACACAAGAAATGTTCCACTTTTACAAAACTCTTCTCATTTTCTTTCATTAAAACCCCCAAAAAAGGGGAAAACGCAGCTGAACTTAGATAACGAAAAATATTGTAGACATGCACATGCAACAATAACAATAACAATAATAACAACAGTAACATTAACATTACAATATATACTTTTTATGTATTATGTACAATATAATTATACTTTATTTCACCAGCTTACGTACACATGAACAAAACTGGTTGCGGAATAAGGAATATGAAATTTAGGTGGACATGATAAAGTAGTAGATAATATAAAAATAACGTAACACGAAAACAACACACACCGCACACACACAAAAAAAAAAAAAGAGGAAAAGAAAAAAAATATACTAACACCACCACTACTAGATTACAAGAAAAAGAAAACGGAGCACTCAGATCGACTAACATGAACGAAAAAACGGGAGGATATTGGACAACCACAAACAGCGGCAATAACAAGAACAGCGCAACCACTAATGAACCGCAGGAAGCAAAAATGAACACTCGGATAGACTTGTATGAAGGAAAGCGAATGAAAAGTTTGAACACCAAGCACGAGTAGAAAGAACACCAACGAGTGACAAGGAGAAAGAAAAAAGATGAACACCCAAATAGACTTAGGTGAAAGAGGGGCGAAAAATGAACATCCACAAACAACACCACCACCATCACCACCACCACCACCACCACCACCACCACCACCACCACCACCAACAACAACAACAACAACACTAAAGAAAAAAAAAAGGGAGCACCCACCCACATATTTTTACATGAAAGAACACGGATGAAAAACTAAACAACTATAAGGGACAACAACAACAACAACAACAACAACAACAACAACAACAACAACAACAACAACAAAACAACAAGGAAAAAACAATCAGACACTCCACCATCGTTACCTTCACCTCCTTTCATGGCGGCCTGAACGGGAGCACAGACAGACACACACACAGACACACATACACACACACATCACGGCATTCCCACAGCCACGCGGGCACAAGGGCGCGGCGAGGCGAGACTATCACTGACCTGGAGAGCAAACCACACTAACAATGCAATGCCAGGAGCTCCCCCCCTAACTCCTGGGAAGGAAGGAAGGAAGGAAGAAAGGAACAAGGAGGAGGTAAAGGAAGAGGTGGAATAGTGAACAAACAATGACTTCCAGATTTCACATGCGGTTATTACAAGTCAACAAGACCATCCCGCCGCTGGAGTGTCCTTGAGAGGGTCGCCCTGTAAAGCATGACGTAGCTAGTTGTAGAAGAAGAGGAGGAGGAGGAGGAGGAGGAGGAGGAGGAGGAGGAGGAGGAGGAGGAGGAGGAGGGGGAGGAGAAGGAGGAGGGGGAGGAGAAAGAGGCGGAGGAGAATGAGGAGGAGGAGGAAGAAGAAGAGGAGGAGGAGGAAGAGGAGGAGGAGGGGGAGGAGGAGGAGGAGCCGATGGAAAAAAGAGGAGTCACAGAAGAAGGTAGAAAAATTAAGAATTAGAAGAGCAGGACGGGAAGAAAAAAGTCACAGAAGGAGGAAGAAAAATGAAGAGTTAGCGTAGAAGGAAGAAAGAAAAAATGGGAGAACTGAACGCAAGATCAGAGACAGAGAAAGAGGATGTGCAAGAAAACACCAGAGACAGAAATAACAATGAAAAAAAAGAGAAAGATTGAGAGAAAAGACGAGGAGGAGAGAGGAAGCAGGAAGATGAATAAGAGGACGAGAGATGGAAATTACAGGAAGAAGAAAAACGAAGAATTAGAGAAAACATGCCAAGCGATATTAAACAGAACGAACAAGAAATCAGAGCAGGGAGGAAGAAAACAAAGAATCAGAGGAAGAGAATGTGCCAAGCGATATTAAACAGCACGAACAAGAATCAGAGCAGAGAACACACTACCGGCGTGACGTGAAACCCTACCTTCGCACCCTCACCCTTCTGCCCCAGGTGAGGACGCCCGCGGGGAGGACCCACCTGGCATAGACAACGCGGCTTGGGGCTTATGGCTTCAGGCTTGGGTTGGGAGACTGTGGGTGCAATTATGAAAGTTAATCTTAATCGCTGGTGAGGAAGAAGGCAATTAAGGGTGGTGATAACGAGCGAGGTGACCGTAGCCTACATACTTGGTGAAAGAAGGGAGAGAGGGGAGAGGAGAAGGGAGAGATGTATAACAGGTAAAGGTAGACGCTGGTTAAATGCACCTCTTTCCCCCTGATTTATGGTAATGGAAGAGGGAAAATAATGGGTGACTGAGACTGACGGATGAGGGAAGGCCAGGAGAGAACTTAACTTGCAATATTTATGATACAGGGGGTTAAGCTACCTACGGTAAATTATCATAAAAACAGGAGTTAGAAATGCAGGTACGTAGATTATGAAACATACCTGATTATAGTGTCAGGTGAAAATGAGGCTGAGAAACGGCAGCAAAAATTTGTACTTAAAGATTTTTCATTACAGCTCTCCTCCTCTCTCAACCAAACAATAAACAAGCATAAGAATAAATTAATGTAAAATAGAATTAAATAAAAACATTAATAAAGATTCTAATTTTCAAAACATATTATAAAGATGAAAAGAAAATAGTAAGTCCAATACAACTCTAATAAAAAATAAATAAACGTGCAAGACTCAATATGAGTATTTTTATAAACTCAAGATAATGATACAGAGCATTACAGTGCTAATAAACGTAGTTACTTCCGAAATGATAAAGTATATCCAGAATTGCTTAAGCTTATCACAAAACACTAAATCTAACCACGAAATATTAAAGGTTATCCAGAAATCCAAAGTTTAACCTAAAATACTAAAGTTTATCCCAAAATCTTAAAGTTTACCCAGAAATGCTAAAGTTTACCTTGAAATTCGTACGTCAGAAAATGCAATCTTGTGTAACCTGAATCAGCGTCTCGTGAACTCAGTGGCCGAAGGTGAAACAGAAGTAGGTTGGGAGGAAAGTGACCTGGTAAGGATTAATCAAAGTCACACACACAATCCATCACTTACATTGTACTTCGAGTGACCGGAATATAAAAAAAAAAAAAAAAAAAATTGACCTAATTAAGTCGTCACAAGACACTTCAAATTACTTTCATTTCCTGACCCGAAGTGAATTTAAGACCCTGCTCTGGTTTGTTAAGTGAAGCAAATTGTACTCAGGTGAGGTGGAGTAACCAGGTGTGTGGAATAGTAATTAGTTATTATCGCACCTGGAGATTTCAAGGCCACAGTGGAAAGTTATCTAAAAATAGGTCTTTCAAGGAGAATAACATGGAGGAGGAGGAGGAGGAGGAGGAGAAAAAAAAGAAGAGGAGAAGAAAGGAGAAGAAGAGGAAGTGGAGGAGGAAGAGGAGGAGGAGAAAAAAAGAAGAGGAGAAAGGAGAAGAAGAGGAAGAGGAGGAGGAAGAAGAGGAGGAGGAGAAAGAAGAAGAGGGGGAGGAAGAAGAAGAGGAGGACGAGAAGGAGGAGAAGGAAGAAGAAGAGGAGGAGGAGGAGGAGGAGGAGGAGGCGGAATATACAAAGGAATACAAAGGAAGACAAACAGCAACTGACCCTGAGGTCCTTACTTGGCTGTTTATTGAGACTATTTACTAACTACCAGTGACAGAGACAGGACAGCAAAGCAGAAGGCTCCTCCCCACCCACCCCTCCCTCCAGCCGAGGCTGGCAGGAAAAAAGGCGAAACCATGTGATATTGAAAAACCACATGGAATTTTTGTAGAGAGTGAAAAGGAAAAATGTAATCTACGTCTGACTACAAGTGTTTGTGGGGGGAGGTGTTAAAGCTTGGTAAATATAATGTTTGTGGTGTGCTTTATGTACGTGGATGCACAGTGTGTATGTCGAATGGGTGGTGCGGCAGCCTTGCCTGGCGCTTTCTAGGGAGGCAGCAGTCAATCAGGCCCCAGCTCCGTTCAATCCACTGAGATAGCATACTTT
>NC_087185.1:8905000-8965000 GCF_035594125.1 Scylla paramamosain
AGAGAGAGAATTAGGCATGAGGCAAATCTATTTTCTATCCGTCTGTCTGTCTGTCTGTCTCTCTCTCTCTCTCTCTCTCTCTCTCTCTCTCTCTCTCTCTCTCTCTCTCTCTCTCACAGCATGTCGTAAATTTTCTCATTTTCCTGTAGTTTATTAATGATCTCCTTCACCTTTTGTTTACCTTTCACTTCTCCCACACTTTGCCTGTGTACTGATATAGTCACGTACATATTTCCTTATTCATCTGTTGAACGATCACGGTACAAAATAAAGAACAGTTCTTATTTTTTTCTTCTGTTTCATTTTTTTAAAAATTTTTACGTTCTCTTACTTGACATGAGGATCTACTTCTTATTTCTTTCTTCTTTCCTTTTTATATTTTGTTTCTTTCTTTTTTATTTAACATAAGGATCCTTAAATATATGGTACTTATTTAGTAGTAAAAATTTAATCAGTGCATATCTTATAATTCTTCGTGACATTTTACAGTATCTACGGCCGGAGCGTGGAGGCTATTACACTAATTTGGTGTTTATCAGATAATTTCGCTTGAAATTTCATGATGGAAATTCCCGGCAAGGTAAAAGAATGTGAAAAATTAATGAAAGGATAGAAGTTTGTAAAAATGCATGACCATCGTAGAGGAGGATTATGGAATGCAAGTAATGAGAAAAAAATAGTAAAATGATAATAGGAAAAAATAACACGTCATTCCTTCCATGATTCAGTCAGTAAATAGAAAATACCATAATGAATTGTAATATTCATGACAACGTATAGAATGTAGACAGTAACTGGTAATGAGCTGGTTATGAGAAGAAAAGGTAATAAGTTAAATGGTAACAGGCAAAATAACTCGTCATTCCTTCCACCTTTCAATCACTAAATAAATAGAAAAAAAGACGTAATGACACTGAATATTCGTAACTTAGTGAATATCCACAATAACATAAAGAACGCAGGTAATAAGAATAGAAGGTAATAAGTAACATGGCAATTGTGAAAATTACACAGCTTTCCTTCTGTCTTTCATTCAATAACTCAATAAATAAGACACATAATGACACAAAATATTCATAACGATGCTGATATGATAAACAAGCCAAAGAAAATAGGGAGCGTTGCCTTGACACACTCTGTTCATCGTGGCCAAGAAAAAAACAAAAACAAATACAGCTAACTTTAAATGGAAAATCAATCTTGTTCCTTATCAGTACCTCTCTCTCTCTCTCTCTCTCTCTCTCTCTCTCTCTCTCTCTCTCTCTCTCTCTCTCTCTCTCTCTCTCTCTCTCTCTCTCTCCTTCAAGCATTAATCCTTCACTAAAGTGGCTCACGATCAGTGCGCGCCATCACCTCACCCTCTTCTCCCCTTACCTCCCCCATCCTCTCACCTCTCCCCCTTTCCCCTTCCTCAACGCAATTTCTCTCCCCGTCCTTGACCTCCGAGAGCGCATACTGGGGAGAGTCGACGCTGACTGTTGTATATAAGGGCGAAGGAGGCACACACAGGCAGACAGACGCATCACTCCCTCGACAACACCTCTAGTAGTCTGCTCATCGACCCCAAGAACAGTAAACATCAACATTTCTTTCGTCTGTCTCCCTGTTTCTTCACCTCGCTCTCGAACTCACGCTTCCTCCTGTGAGTGGTTTCTGTAGCAGCCATGAGGGTCGCTACCTGTCTCATCCTTCCAGGTAAGATTTTTTTTTTACAGTGTTTCTCTCACGGTGCCAGTAATTAGTCATTCACTCAGCTCATCAGTCAATCAATAATGTTTGTTAGGTTTTTCCCAATCAACGTAAAAAGGTGTTTTCTTCTATCAAGGTAAAAAAAGGAAGAATTTGAAAGTAAGGAAGATAGGTTTGGTTATTGCTATGTTTTTTCTTCCTAATATATACATTAGGAAATAAAGAAAATAGCATTATAGAAACGTGTAAATGTATGCTTTAATTTATTCACATTCATTGATTCTGTTAATCGTACCAAAATTATCAATTGTAAAGTCAAGCCTTTAGTTTAACGTTCACACACACACATACACACAAACACACACACATACACACACACACACATACACACACACACACACACACACACACACACACACACACACACACACACACACACACACACACATTTGGCTAAAGTTAAAATTTTCATGAAACGCAACAAAAAACACATCACACACAACTGCTCTCGATTTACACATATTGAACTTTCAACACACGCACTCTCTCTCTCTCTCTCTCTCTCTCTCTCTCTCTCTCTCTCTTTGCAGTTCTTCTCGGGGTCTGCTTCGCTTCAAGACTGAATGGACACAGTCATGGCAACGGTAATGGCAACGGCAACGGCAACGGCTTCACCTATGGCGCTAACGGCAACGGGAATGGTGCCAACGGCAACGGAAGATACAGAAATGGAAACGGGAACGGTGTGAACGGCAATGGTGCCGTTAATGGCAACGGTTACACCAACGGAAACGGAAGGAGAAACGGATTAACCAGATACGGGCTTCCCAATGGCAACGGTTATACTAATGGTGCTAATGGCAACGGTGCTGCGAATGGCAATGGCTACACCAACGGCAACGGTGCTGTCAACGGCAACGGCTACACGAACGGCAACGGTGCTGTCAACGGCAACGGCAACGGTGCTGTCAACGGCAACGGTTACACCAACGGCAACGGTGCTGTCAACGGCAACGGTTTTACCAACGGAGTCAACGGCAACGGCTACACGAACGGCAACGGTGCTGTGAACGGCAACGGTAACGGTGCTGTTAACGGAAATGGTAATGGCAACGGGTACTCCTACCAGCCCCCTAGTGTACCTGTGAACCTGTACCAGACCCCAGGCAGCAACGGCAACGGTGCTGTGAACGGCAACGGCGCTGTTAACGGAAATGGTTACACCAACGGTGTCAACGGCAACGGCGGTGTCAACGGAAACGGTTACACCAACGGTGTCAACGGCAACGGCGCTGTTAACGGAAACGGTTACTCCAACGGTGTCAACGGCAACGGCGCTGTTAACGGAAACGGTTACTCCAACGGTGTCAACGGCAACGGCGCTGTTAACGGAAACGGTTACTCCAACGGTGTCAACGGCAACGGCGCTGTTAACGGAAACGGTTACTCCAACGGTCGCGTCAACGGCAACGGTGCCGTTAATGGAAACGGTTACTCCAACGGTGTCAACGGCAACGGTGCTGTTAATGGAAATGGTTACTCCAACGGCCGCGTCAACGGAAATGGAGCCGTTAACGGAAACGGTTATTCTAACGGTCGCGTGAACGGAAACGGTGCCGTTAACGGAAACGGTTACTCCAATGGCCGCGTCAACGGAAATGGCGCCGTTAACGGAAATGGTTACTCCAATGGCCGCGTCAACGGAAATGGCGCCGTTAACGGAAATGGTTACTCCAATGGCCGCGTCAACGGGAATGGCGCCGTTAACGGAAACGGTTACTCCAATGGCCGCGTCAACGGAAATGGCGCCGTTAACGGAAATGGTTACTCCAATGGCCGCGTCAACGGCAACGGTGCTGTCAACGGTAATGGTTATTCCAACGGTCGCGTCAACGGTAACGGTTACTCTAACGGGCGTGTCAATGGAAACGGTGCTGTGAATGGTAACGGTTACTCAAACGGTCGCGTCAACGGAACGGTGCTGTCAACGGCAATGGTTACACCAATGGAGTCAACGGTAATGGAGTGAACGGCAACGGGTACACTAACGGAGTCAATGGCAATGGTGCTGTTAACGGCAATGGGTACACCAACGGCGTCAACGGTAATGGAGTTAATGGCAATGGTTACACCAACGGAGTCAATGGCAATGGTGCTGTTAATGGCAACGGTTACACCAACGGTGTTAACGGCAACGGAGTGAACGGAAACGGTTACACTAACGGCGTTAACGGTAATGGCGCTGTCAACGGTAACGGTGCTGTCAACGGCAACGGCAACGGCAACGGGTACTCGTACCAGCCCCCCAGCGTTCCCGTCAACCTGTACCAGACCCCACAAGGCTAATGCGACGTCTGCCCCTTGAATCCCCCTTTGGTTCCCAGCCCCACCCTGATGGCGACCACCCACCCGACCATCCCACCCACCTAATGGCGACCACCAACTCCACCACCCTTCCCATCTCGGCAGCCGCGCAGGCGCCCCCTCCCCCATAAACACACACACACACACACACACACACACACACACACACACACACACACCTGAACCACACACGGTGAATGGACACAATGCAGCGATAACGATGCAAACAAACCATGAAGAGAAGTGATGGATATAAAAAAAGGAAAGAATAAAAGAAAACTACAAGATAAAAAAAAATATATATATTTGTGAAATTTAAAAGATAAGAAAAAAAAAAAAAACCGAGTATTTAAAGAAGAATAGGTAAGCGATCAGGTAGAGTTCTCATTCTCGCTGCAGGTTTCCACAGGTGTTGCCAAAGTCTCATATATCTATCTATCCATATCTCAGAAACCAGAACTAATAAGAAAAACCCACACAAGATTCCCTATCACAAAAAAAAAAAAAAAAAATAGAACATAAATATCTAACATTTGAATTTTCCGTCTTGTTTATCTGCTTAAATTAACTACAACTATTTCACATCAAAAGATCAAGCTAAAAATGTTGAAGATCCTAGAAGTTTCTCACTTTCTGCAAAATAACTAATTGGTTGCCTGTACATTTGGCTGCCAGGTGAACACTCTTATGTTGGGTGGGTTCCAAGTGCCAAAGGGCTTAGCTTCCCCTTGTTTCACTCTGTCCCTCCTCCATTGCTTGTAGCTACATAATTTATTGCTTGATAGACACCCTTTCCCCATGAACACTAAATTATTGACGTCTGTCTACGAATCATCGAAGAAAACGAAATAAAAAGAAAAGTATATCCCTGAGTTTCATTCCTTTTATTTACCAAGAATGTGTGAAGAAAAAATTGAAAAAAAAACAGATGTTTTATGGTTTTATTACCCAGAATAAGGTACTTTAAAACAAAAACATGGAAGAAAAACACATAACAACATTGTACTGAGGCCGGTACACTCTGTTTATCCGCTTATCCAGGTCAGCAGGGAAACACTAAACACTGCTTAGAAGCTTCAGTATAATAACAGAATCTGCGGTATGGAGTGCGTAACAGACGCCAGAGAGACTGGCACATCACTCACTCAGCAACCCAGAGGCTAGCCGGCGACTGACCGACTAAGGAACACCAGCGAGGCGCGCGGGACGAGACACCAGTTGAAAATGATCTTGGATACAGATGAATAATAATAATAAAAATAATGACAATATCAATAATAATAAGAACAATAGTAATAATGTAAAGAAAATGAACTTATACATATGAATACCTTGACAACATGACAACATAAATCAAGAGACTATTGAGAGAGAGAGAGAGAGAGAGAGAGAGAGAGAGAGAGAGAGAGAGAGAGAGAGAGAGAGAGAGAGAGAGAGAGAGAGAGAGAGAGAGAGAGAGAGAACTATGTCACAACGATCCACGTGATAGAGCTTTGAGTGAGTGGCAAATCCATGTCTTTCTGTTCAGGTGGAGAAGGATTAAGTTGTAAAGGATTAGTGGAGCGTAATACTCTGTGGGATTAAAACTGTTTCCTGCAGGTGGATGGAGACTACGCTTCTGGCAGTCACTCTGAATCCTCGCTGTCTCTTGGATCAGCTGGGAGGGGATCGGAGGGAAATATGAGTGGGATTCCAGGCTTGTGTATGGGTGAGTTAGGGTGAGTTAGGTTCTCAAGTATTGAGTGAAGTGTTAGGATTTTTGGCATTAGGTGAAGAAGTATTAGGGTCCTTAGGATTAGGTGGAGGTGAGATTAGATCTTGAGGATTTGGATCTTCAAGATTAGTTGAGGATAGATGCAGGTCTTTAGGATTAGTTAAGGTGTTGTCAGAGTCTGTAGAAGTATTAGAGTCTTGGGAAGCAGACTGAGAAGTATCAGGGTCTTGGGGAGAAGAATGAGAAGAATCAGGGTATTGGGGAGAAGAATAAGAAATATCAGGGTCCTATGGAGAAGAATGAGAAGTATCAGGGTCTTGGGAAAGCAGACCGAGGAGTATCAGGGTTTTTCGGAGCAGAATGAGAAGTATCAGGGTCTTGGGGGAAAGAATAAGAAGTATCAGGGTCTTGGGAAGAAGAATGAGAAGTATCAGGGTCTTGGGGAGAAGAATGAGAATTATCAGGGTCTTGGGGAAGCAGACTGAGGAGTATCAGGGTCTTGGAGGAGCAGACTGAGGAGTATCAGGGTTTTTCGGAGCAGAATGAAAAGTATCAGGGTCTTGGGGAGGAAACTGAGGATCATTAGGGTCTTGAGGAGACGAATGAGGAGCATCAGGGTCTCGAGGACCAGGATGAAGAGGAATAGTCTTGGGGACAATACTGAGAAGTGTCAGGGTCTTGTGGTCTGGTCTGAGAAGTAACAATTTCATGGGGAACAGGCTCAGAAGTATCACGGTCTAAGGGACCAATTTGAGGAGCACTAGGGTTTTGTGGACTGACTGAGAAGTATTAAAGTTTTCAGGACCAGAATGTGGAGTATCAAGATCTTGGGAGTCAAACTGAGAAGTAGTAGGTGGTTGGAGACTAGACTGAGGAGTATTAGGGTCTTCATTATTAGTTGGAGGAGAATAATGGGATCTTTAAAACCTGTCTCAAATGTGGCATGGTCTTGGGGACCAGAATGAATAGTGGCAGGGTCTTGGGGAATGGAGTGAGGAGTTTCAGAATACTGTGGACCAGACTGAAAAGTATTAGGATCTTGGGGACCAAACGGAATCGTATCAGGGACTTCGGGACTAGACTGAGGAGTGTTAGGGTCTTGAGAACCAGGCTCTGGAGTATTGCGGTTTGGGGATCCAACTCATTATTATTGTCCTGAGAACCTGGCTGAGGAGTATTAGGGTCTTGAGAGGCAAACTGAGGAGTATTACGGTGTTGGAGAGCACTAGGGTCTTGAGAACCACATTGAGAAGTATTAGGGTCTTGGGGACCTGACTGAGGAATATTATGGTACTGGGGAGTAGAGTGAAGAATGTCAGGGTCTTGTTGACCAGACTAATGAGTATCAGGATTTTATGGACCTGTCTGAGGAGTATTATGGTACTGGAACCAGACTGAGAATATCAGGGTCTTCATTATTAGTTGGAAGTGAGTAATAGTCTTTAGTTTTATCTAGAGAAGCATTGGGATCTTGGAGAGCAGACTAAGGAGTGTCAGGGTCTTGGGGACCACAGTGAGGGGCCATACTGAAAAGTATTAGGGTCTTTGGGACCAGATTGAGGAAGATCAAGGTCTTGGGGACCTGGCTCAGAAATATCGGGGTCCAAGGGACCAGTCTGAGGGGTAGTAAGGTTTTGTGGACCTTAATGAGAAGTATCATAGTTTTCAGGACCAGAATGGGAAATATCAGGGTCTTGTGAGTCAGACTGAAGAGCAGTAGGATCTTGGGTATTTGGCTGAGTAGGCTTGGGGTCTTCATTAATAGTTGGAGGAGAATAATTTTGTTTGGGTTTGTCTGGAGAAATGTTAAGGTCTTGAGCACCAGACTGAGGAGTATCGGGGTTTGTGGGACCACACTATCATGGTCTTGGGGGACAGACTAAGGACTATCACGGTCTTGTTGATCAGACTGAGGAGCATTAGAGACCTCAGTATCAGAATGAGGAGTATTAGGGTGCTGGGAACCAAACTGAGGAGAATTATGGTCTTGGGGACCAGACTGAAGAGTATCTGGGTCCTCAGGACCAGACTGAGGAGCATTACGTTCTTGGGGACCAGATTGCGGAGTATCAGGGTATTGGGGACTAAACTGAGGAATATTAGGGTCTTTGAAATTAGACTGAGTATTATCAGGGTATTAAGGACCAGAATGAGGAGTATTAGGGTCTTGGGGACTAGACTGAGTATTATCATTGTATTGGGGACCAGACTGAGGAGTATTAGGGTTTTTTTTTAACCAGACTGAAGACTATTACGGTCTTGGGAACTTGCCTTTGGAGTACTGGGATCTTCGGGGCCCAACTCTTTATTATTGTCTTGAGGGTCTGGCTGAAGAGTATTATTGTCTTGAGAACGAAACTGAGGAGTATTAGGGTCTTGGGACCAGACTGAGAAATATTAGGTTCTTGGGGACCAGACTGAAGAGTATTATGGTCTTGAATATTAATTGGAGGATAGTAATAGTCTTTCTGTTTATCTAGAGAAGCATTGGGATCTTGGGGAGCAGACTGAGTGTCTTGGAGACCAGAATGAGGATTAGTAGGATCTCGAGACTCAGACTGAGAATGATCAGGCTTTTTGGAAGCAGACTGATGAGCATTAGGGTATTCGGGAAGAGACAGAGGAATATTAGCGTCTTGAGGAAGAGACTGTTGAGTATCAGGGTCTTGGGGACCAGACTCTCTCTCGGACCTCACCTCCTCTCCCCTTATTTTCCCCCCTTCCTTTCACCTCTCCCCATTTTCCTCTTTCCTCTTCCTCAACGCAATTTCTCTCCCCGTCCTTGACCTCCCAGAGCAGATACTGGGGAGAGTCAGCGCTGACTGCTGTATATAAGAGCGAGGGAGGCACACACACAGGCAGACAGACGCATCACTCCCTCGACAACACCTCTAGTAGTCTGCTCATCGACCCAAGAACAGTAAACATCAAGATCTCTCCGTTTTCTTTCGTCTGTCTCCCTGTTTCTTCACCTCGCTCTCGTACTCACGCTTCCTCCTGTGAGTGGTTTCTGTAACAACCATGAGGGTCGCTGCCTGTCTCATCCTCCCAGGTAAGACTTTTTTTACACTGTTTCTCTCACGGTGCCAGTAATTAGTCATTCACTCAGCTCATCACTTTTTGGTAGGTGTTGTGGGTGTTTTTTTTCTCTAAAAGTAAAAAAAAAAGGAAGAATTTCGAAGGAAGGAAGACTGGTTTGGTTATTGGTATGGATTATTATTTTTTTTTTAATATATAAACTGGGAAATACAGAAAATAACGTTGTAGAAACGTATAAATGTATGCTTTAATTTATTCACATTTATTGATTGTGTGAATCGTACCAAAATAAAGAACTCTAAAGTTAATTTTTTTGTACAACGTTCAGACAGAGACACAGACACGGATACACAAACACACACACACACACACACACACACACACACACACACACACACACACACACACACACACACACACACACACACATAAATTTGAAATTTTCATGAAACACAACACAAAGCACATCACACACCACTGCTCTCTATTTACACATATTACTGAACTTTCAACACACCCGCACTCTTTGTCTCTGCAGTTCTTCTCGGGGTCTGCTTCGCTTCAAGACTGAATGGAAACAGTCATGGCAACGGTAATGGCAACGGCAACGGTAACGGCTTCACCTATGGCGTTAACAGAAACGGGAATGGCGCCAACGGCAACGGAAGATACAGAAATGGAAACGGGAACGGTGTGAACGGCAACGGCTATACGAACGGCAATGGTGCTGTGAACGGCAACGGCAACGGTGCTGTCAACGGCAACGGCTACACGAACGGCAACGGTGCTGTGAACGGCAACGGTAACGGTGCCGTTAACGGAAATGGTAACGGCAACGGGTACTCCTACCAGCCCCCTAGTGTACCTGTGAACCTGTACCAGACCCCAGGCAGCAACGGCAACGGTGCTATCAATGGCAACGGGTACACCAACGGTGTCAACGGCAACGGCGCTGTTAACGGAAACGGTTACACCAACGGTGTCAACGGCAACGGCGCTGTTAACGGAAACGGTTACACCAACGGTGTCAACGGCAACGGCGCTGTTAACAGGAACGGTTACTCCAACGGTGTCAACGGCAACGGCGCTGTTAACGGAAACGGTTACTCCAACGGTGTCAACGGCAACGGCGCTGTTAACGGAAACGGTTACTCCAACGGCCGCGTCAACGGTAACGGCGCCGTTAATGGAAACGGTTACTCCAACGGCCGCGTCAACGGAAATGGCGCCGTTAACGGAAATGGTTACTCCAATGGCCGCGTGAATGGAAATGGCGCCGTTAACGGAAATGGTTACTCCAATGGCCGCGTCAACGGCAACGGTGCTGTCAACGGTAATGGTTATTCCAACGGTCGCGTCAACGGTAACGGTTACTCCAACGGGCGTGTCAACGGAAACGGTGCTGTGAACGGTAACGGTTACTCAAACGGTCGCGTTAACGGAAACGGTTACTCAAACGGTCGCGTCAACGGCAACGGTGCTGTCAACGGCAATGGTTACACCAATGGAGTCAGCGGTAATGGAGTGAACGGCAACGGGTACACTAACGGAGTCAATGGCAATGGTGCTGTTAACGGCAATGGGTACACCAACGGCGTGAACGGTAATGGAGTTAATGGCAATGGTTACACCAACGGAGTCAATGGCAATGGTGCTGTTAATGGCAAACGGTTACACCAACGGTGTTAACGGCAACGGAGTGAACGGAAACGGTTACACTAACGGCGTTAACGGTAATGGCGCTGTCAACGGTAACGGTGCTGTCAACGGCAACGGCAACGGCAACGGGTACTCGTACCAGCCCCCCAGCGTTCCCGTCAACCTGTACCAGACCCCACAAGGCTAATGCGACGCCTGCCCCTTGAAGCCCCCTTTGGTTCCCAGCCCCACCCTGATGGCGACCACCCACCCGACCATCCCACCCACCTAATGGCGACCACCAACACCACCACCCTTCCCATCTCGGCAGCCGCGTAGGCGCCCCCTCCCCCATAAACATACACACACACACACACACACACACACACACCTGAACCACATACGGTGAATGGACACAATGCAGCGATAACGATGCAAACAAACCATGAAGAGAAGTGATGGATATAAAAAAGGAAAGAATAAAAGAAAACTACAAGACAAAAAAAAAAATATATATTTGTGAAATTTAAAAGATAAGAAAAAAAAACCGAGTATGTAAAGAAGAATAGGTAAGCGATCACGTAAAGTTCTCATTCTCGCTGCAGGTTTCCACAGGTGTTGCCAAAGTCTCATATATCTATCTATTCATATCTCAGAAACCAGAACTAATAAGAAAAACCCACACAAGATTCCCTATCACAAAAAAATAGAACATAAATATCTAACATTTGAATTTTCCGTCTTGTTTATCTGCTTAAATTAACTACAACTATTTCACGTCGAAAGATCAAGCTAAAAATGTTGAAGATCCTAGAAATTTCTCACTTTCTGCAAAATAACTAATTGGTTGCCTGTACATTTGGCTGCCAGGTGAACACTCTTATGTTGGGTGGGTTCCAAGTGCCAAAGGGCTTAGCTTCCCCTTGTTTCACTCTGTCCCTCCTCCATTCCTTGTAGCTACATAATTTATTGCTTGATAGACACCCTTTCCCCATGAACACTAAATTATTGACGTCTGTCTACGAATCATCGAAGAAAACGAAATAAAAAGAAAAGTATATCCCTGAGTTTCATTCCTTTTATTTACCAAGAATGTGTGAAGAAAAATGGAAAAAAAAAACAGCTGTTCTATGGTTTTATTACCCAGAATAAAGTACTTTAAAACAAAAACATGGAAGAAAAACACATAACAACATTGTACTGAGGCCGGTACACTCTGTTTATCCGCTTATCCAGGTCAGCAGGGAAACACTAAACACTGCTTAGAAGCTTCAGTATAATAACAGAATCTGCGGTATGGAGTGCGTAACAGACGCCAGAGAGACTGGCACATCACTCACTCAGCAACCCAGAGGCTAGCCGGTGACTGACCGACTAAGGAACAGCAGCGAGGCGCGCGGGACGAGACACCAGTTCAAAATGATCTTGGATACAGATGAATAATAATAATAAAAATAATGACAATATCAATAATAATAAGAACAATAGTAATAATGTAAAGAAAATGAACTTATACATATGAATACCTTGACAACATGACAACATAAATCAAGAGACTATTGAGAGAGAGAGAGAGAGAGAGAGAGAGAGAGAGAGAGAGAGAGAGAGAGAGAGAGAGAGAGAGAGAGAGAGAGAGAGAGAGAGAGAGAGAGAGAGAGAGAGAGAGAGAGAGAGAGAGAGAGAGAGAGAGAGAGAGAGAGAGAGAGAGAGAGAGAGAGAGAGAGAGAGAGAGAGAGAGAGAGAGAGAACTATGTCACAACGATCCACGTGATAGAGCTTTGAGTGAGTGGCAAATCCATGTCTTTCTGTTCAGGTGGAGAAGGATTAAGTTGTAAAGGATTAGTGGAGCGTAATACTCTGTGGGATTAAAACTGTTTCCTGCAGGTGGATGGAGACTACGCTTCTGGCAGTCACTCTGAATCCTCGCTGTCTCTTGGATCAGCTGGGAGGGGATCGGAGGGAAATATGAGTGGGATTCCAGGCTTGTGTATGGGTGAGTTAGGGTGAGTTAGGTTCTCAAGTATTGAGTGAAGTGTTAGGGTTTTTGGCATTAGGTGAAGAAGTATTAGGGTCCTTAGGATTAGGTGGAGGTGAGATTAGATCTTGAGGATTTGGATCTTCAAGATTGGTTGAGGATAGATGCAGGTCTTTAGGATTAGTTAAGGTGCTGTCAGAGTCTGTAGAAGTATTAGAGTCTTGGGAAGCAGACTGAGAAGTATCAGGGTCTTGGGGAGAAGAATGAGAAGAATCAGGGTATTGGGGAGAAGAATAAGAAATATCAGGGTCCTATGGAGAAGAATGAGAAGTATCAGGGTCTTGGGAAAGCAGACCGAGGAGTATCAGGGTTTTTCGGAGCAGAATGAGAAGTATCAGGGTCTTGGGGGAAAGAATAAGAAGTATCAGGGTCTTGGGAAGAAGAATGAGAAGTATCAGGGTCTTCGGGAGAAGAATGAGAATTATCAGGGTCTTGGGGAAGCAGACTGAGGAGTATCAGGGTCTTAGAGGAGCAGACTTAGGAGTATCAGGGTTTTTCGGAGCAGAATGAAAAGTATCAGGGTCTTGGGGAGGAAACTGAGGATCATTAGGGTCTTGAGGAGACGAATGAGGAGCATCAGGGTCTCGAGGACCAGGATGAAGAGGAATAGTCTTGGGGACAATACTGAGAAGTGTCAGGGTCTTGTGGTCTGGTCTGAGAAGTAACAATTTCATGGGGAACAGGCTCAGAAGTATCACGGTCTAAGGGACCAATTTGAGGAGCACTAGGGTTTTGTGGACTGACTGAGAAGTATTAAAGTTTTCAGGACCAGAATGTGGAGTATCAAGATCTTGGGAGTCAAACTGAGAAGTAGTAGGTGTTTGGAGACTAGACTGAGGAGTATTAGGGTCTTCATTATTAGTTGGAGGAGAATAATGGGATCTTTAAAACCTGTCTCAAATGTAGCATGGTCTTGGGGAGCAGAATGAATAGTGGCAGGGTCTTGGGGAATGGAGTGAGAAGTTTCAGAATACTGTGGACCAGACTGAAAAGTATTAGGATCTTGGGGACCAAACGGAATCGTATCAGGGACTTCGGGACTAGACTGAGGAGTGTTAGGGTCTTGAGAACCAGGCTCTGGAGTATTGCGGTTTGGGGATCCAACTCATTATTATTGTCCTGAGAACCTGGCTGAGGAGTATTAGGGTCTTGAGAGGCAAACTGAGGAGTATTACGGTGTTGGAGAGCACTAGGGTCTTGAGAACCACATTGAGAAGTATTAGGGTCTTTGGGGCCTGACTGAGGAATATTATGGTACTGGGGAGTAGAGTGAAGAATGTCAGGGTCTTGTTGACCAGACTAATGAGTATCAGGATTTTAGGGACCTGTCTGAAGAGTATTATGGTACTGGGACCAGACTGAGAATATCAGGGTCTTCATTATTAGTTGGAAGTGAGTAATAGTCTTTAGTTTTATCGAGAGAAGCATTGGGATCTTGGAGAGCAGACTAAGGAGTGTCAGGGTCTTGGGGACCACAGTGAGGGACCATACTGAAAAGTATTAGGGTCTTTGGGACCAGATTGAGGAAGATCAAGGTCTTGGGGACCTGGCTCAGAAATATCGGGGTCCAAGGGACCAGTCTGAGGGGTAGTAAGGTTTTGTGGACCTTAATGAGAAGTATCATAGTTTTCAGGACCAGAATGGGAAATATCAGGGTCTTGTGAGTCAGACTGAAGAGCAGTAGGATCTTGGGTATTTGGCTGAGTAGGCTTGGGGTCTTCATTAATAGTTGGAGGAGAATAATTTTGTTTGGGTTTGTCTGGAGAAATGTTAAGGTCTTGAGCACCAGACTGAGGAGTATCGGGGTTTGTGGGACCACACTATCATGGTCTTGGGGGACAGACTAAGGACTATCACGGTCTTGTTGATCAGACTGAGGAGCATTAGAGACCTCAGTATCAGAATGAGGAGTATTAGGGTGCTGGGAACCAAACTGAGGAGAATTATGGTCTTGGGGACCAGACTGAAGAGTATCTGGGTCCTCAGGACCAGACTGAGGAGCATTACGTTCTTGGGGACCAGATTGCGGAGTATCAGGGTATTGGGGACTAAACTGAGGAATATTAGGGTCTTTGAAATTAGACTGAGTATTATCAGGGTATTAAGGACCAGAATGAGGAGTATTAGGGTCTTGGGGACTAGACTGAGTATTATCATTGTATTGGGGACCAGACTGAGGAGTATTAGGGTTTTTTTTTAACCAGACTGAAGACTATTACGGTCTTGGGAACTTGCCTTTGGAGTACTGGGATCTTCGGGGCCCAACTCTTTATTATTGTCTTGAGGGTCTGGCTGAGGAGTATTAGGGTCTTGAGAACCAGACTGAGAATGATCAGGCTTTTTGGAAGCAGACTGATGAGCATTAGGGTATTCGGGAAGAGACAGAGGAATATTAGCGTCTTGAGGAAGAGACTGTTGAGTATCAGGGTCTTGGGGACCAGACTCTCTCTCGGACCTCACCTCCTCTCCCCTTATTTTCCCCCCTTCCTTTCACCTCTCCCCATTTTCCTCTTTCCTCTTCCTCAACGCAATTTCTCTCCCCGTCCTTGACCTCCCAGAGCAGATACTGGGGAGAGTCAGCGCTGACTGCTGTATATAAGAGCGAGGGAGGCACACACACAGGCAGACAGACGCATCACTCCCTCGACAACACCTCTAGTAGTCTGCTCATCGATCCAAGAACAGTAAACATCAAGATCTCTCCGTTTTCTTTCGTCTGTCTCCCTGTTTCTTCACCTCGCTCTCGTACTCACGCTTCCTCCTGTGAGTGGTTTCTGTAACAACCATGAGGGTCGCTGCCTGTCTCATCCTCCCAGGTAAGACTTTTTTTACACTGTTTCTCTCACGGTGCCAGTAATTAGTCATTCACTCAGCTCATCACTTTTTGGTAGGTGTTGTGGGTGTTTTTTTCTCTAAAAGTAAAAAAAAAAGGAAGAATTTCGAAGGAAGGAAGACTGGTTTGGTTATTGGTATGGATTATTATTTTTTTTTTAATATATAAACTGGGAAATACAGAAAATAACGTTGTAGAAACGTATAAATGTATGCTTTAATTTATTCACATTTATTGATTGTGTGAATCGTACCAAAATAAAGAACTCTAAAGTTAATTTTTTTGTACAACGTTCAGACAGAGACACAGACACGGATACACAAACACATACACACACACACACACACACACACACACACACACACACACACATAAATTTGAAATTTTCATGAAACACAACACAAAGCACATCACACACCACTGCTCTCTATTTACACATATTACTGAACTTTCAACACACCCGCACTCTTTGTCTCTGCAGTTCTTCTCGGGGTCTGCTTCGCTTCAAGACTGAATGGAAACAGTCATGGCAACGGTAATGGCAACGGCAACGGTAACGGCTTCACCTATGGCGTTAACAGAAACGGGAATGGTGCCAACGGCAACGGAAGATACAGAAATGGAAACGGGAACGGTGTGAACGGCAACGGCTATACGAACGGCAATGGTGCTGTGAACGGCAACGGCAACGGTGCTGTCAACGGCAACGGCTACACGAACGGCAACGGTGCTGTGAACGGCAACGGTAACGGTGCTGTTAACGGAAATGGTAACGGCAACGGGTACTCCTACCAGCCCCCTAGTGTACCTGTGAACCTGTACCAGACCCCAGGCAGCAACGGCAACGGTGCTATCAATGGCAACGGGTACACCAACGGTGTCAACGGCAACGGCGCTGTTAACGGAAACGGTTACACCAACGGTGTCAACGGCAACGGCGCTGTTAACGGAAACGGTTACACCAACGGAGTGAACGGCAACGGCGCTGTTAACGGAAACGGTTACACCAACGGTGTCAACGGCAACGGCGCTGTTAACGGAAACGGTTACTCCAACGGTGTCAACGGCAACGGCGCTGTTAACGGAAACGGTTACTCCAACGGTGTCAACGGCAACGGCGCTGTTAACGGAAACGGTTACTCCAACGGCCGCGTCAACGGTAACGGCGCCGTTAATGGAAACGGTTACTCCAACGGCCGCGTCAACGGAAATGGCGCCGTTAACGGAAATGGTTACTCCAATGGCCGCGTGAATGGAAATGGCGCCGTTAACGGAAATGGTTACTCCAATGGCCGCGTCAACGGCAACGGTGCTGTCAACGGTAATGGTTATTCCAACGGTCGCGTCAACGGTAACGGTTACTCCAACGGGCGTGTCAACGGAAACGGTGCTGTGAACGGTAACGGTTACTCAAACGGTCGCGTCAACGGAAACGGTTACTCAAACGGTCGCGTCAACGGCAACGGTGCTGTCAACGGCAATGGTTACACCAATGGAGTCAGCGGTAATGGAGTGAACGGCAACGGGTACACTAACGGAGTCAATGGCAATGGTGCTGTTAACGGCAATGGGTACACCAACGGCGTCAACGGTAATGGAGTTAATGGCAATGGTTACACCAACGGAGTCAATGGCAATGGTGCTGTTGATGGCAACGGTTACACCAACGGTGTTAACGGCAACGGAGTGAACGGAAACGGTTACACTAACGGCGTTAACGGTAATGGCGCAGTCAACGGTAACGGTGCTGTCAACGGCAACGGCAACGGCAACGGGTACTCGTATCAGCCCCCCAGCGTTCCCGTCAACCTGTACCAGACCCCACAAGGCTAATGCGACGCCTGCCCCTTGAAGCCCCCTTTGGTTCCCAGCCCCACCCTGATGGCGACCACCCACCCGACCATCCCACCCACCTAATGGCGACCACCAACACCACCACCCTTCCCATCTCGGCAGCCGCGTAGGCGCCCCCTCCCCCATAAACACACACACACACACACACACACACACACACACACCTGAACCACATACGGTGAATGGACACAATGCAGCGATAACGATGCAAACAAACCATGAAGAGAAGTGATGGATATAAAAAAGGAAAGAATAAAAGAAAACTACAAGACAAAAAAAAAATATATATATATTTGTGAAATTTAAAAGATAAGAAAAAAAAACCGAGTATGTAAAGAAGAATAGGTAAGCGATCACGTAAAGTTCTCATTCTCGCTGCAGGTTTCCACAGGTGTTGCCAAAGTCTCATATATCTATCTATTCATATCTCAGAAACCAGAACTAATAAGAAAAACCCACACAAGATTCCCTATCACAAAAAAATAGAACATAAATATCTAACATTTGAATTTTCCGTCTTGTTTATCTGCTTAAATTAACTACAACTATTTCACGTCGAAAGATCAAGCTAAAAATGTTGAAGATCCTAGAAATTTCTCACTTTCTGCAAAATAACTAATTGGTTGCCTGTACATTTGGCTGCCAGGTGAACACTCTTATGTTGGGTGGGTTCCAAGTGCCAAAGGGCTTAGCTTCCCCTTGTTTCACTCTGTCCCTCCTCCATTCCTTGTAGCTACATAATTTATTGCTTGATAGACACCCTTTCCCCATGAACACTAAATTATTGACGTCTGTCTACGAATCATCGAAGAAAACGAAATAAAAAGAAAAGTATATCCCTGAGTTTCATTCCTTTTATTTACCAAGAATGTGTGAAGAAAAATGGAAAAAAAAACAGCTGTTCTATGGTTTTATTACCCAGAATAAAGTACTTTAAAACAAAAACATGGAAGAAAAACACATAACAACATTGTACTGAGGCCGGTACACTCTGTTTATCCGCTTATCCAGGTCAGCAGGGAAACACTAAACACTGCTTAGAAGCTTCAGTATAATAACAGAATCTGCGGTATGGAGTGCGTAACAGACGCCAGAGAGACCGGCACGTCACTCACTCAGCAACCCAGAGGCTAGCCGGTGACTGACCGACTAAGGAACAGTAGCGAGGCGCGCGGGACGAGACACCAGTTCAAAATGATCTTGGATACAGATGAATAATAATAATAAAAATAATGACAATATCAATAATAATAAGAACAATAGTAATAATGTAAAGAAAATGAACTTATACATATGAATACCTTGACAACATGACAACATAAATCAAGAGACTATTGAGAGAGAGAGAGAGAGAGAGAGAGAGAGAGAGAGAGAGAGAGAGAGAGAGAGAGAGAGAGAGAGAGAGAGAGAGAGAACTATGTCACAACGATCCACGTGATAGAGCTTTGAGTGAGTGGCAAATCCATGTCTTTCTGTTCAGGTGGAGAAGGATTAAGTTGTAAAGGATTAGTGGAGCGTAATACTCTGTGGGATTAAAACTGTTTCCTGCAGGTGGATGGAGACTACGCTTCTGGCAGTCACTCTGAATCCTCGCTGTCTCTTGGATCAGCTGGGAGGGGATCGGAGGGAAATATGAGTGGGATTCCAGGCTTGTGTATGGGTGAGTTAGGGTGAGTTAGGTTCTCAAGTATTGAGTGAAGTGTTAGGATTTTTGGCATTAGGTGAAGAAGTATTAGGGTCCTTAGGATTAGGTGGAGGTGAGATTAGATCTTGAGGATTTGGATCTTCAAGATTGGTTGAGGATAGATGCAGGTCTTTAGGATTAGTTAAGGTGCTGTCAGAGTCTGTAGAAGTATTAGAGTCTTGGGAAGCAGACTGAGAAGTATCAGGGTCTTGGGGAGAAGAATGAGAAGAATCAGGGTATTGGGGAGAAGAATAAGAAATATCAGGGTCCTATGGAGAAGAATGAGAAGTATCAGGGTCTTGGGAAAGCAGACCGAGGAGTATCAGGGTTTTTCGGAGCAGAATGAGAAGTATCAGGGTCTTGGGGGAAAGAATAAGAAGTATCAGGGTCTTGGGAAGAAGAATGAGAAGTATCAGGGTCTTGGGGAGAAGAATGAGAATTATCAGGGTCTTGGGGAAGCAGACTGAGGAGTATCAGGGTCTTAGGGGAGCAGACTTAGGAGTATCAGGGTTTTTCGGAGCAGAATGAAAAGTATCAGGGTCTTGGGGAGGAAACTGAGGATCATTAGGGTCTTGAGGAGACGAATGAGGAGCATCAGGGTCTCGAGGACCAGGATGAAGAGGAATAGTCTTGGGGACAATACTGAGAAGTGTCAGGGTCTTGTGGTCTGGTCTGAGAAGTAACAATTTCATGGGGAACAGGCTCAGAAGTATCACGGTCTAAGGGACCAATTTGAGGAGCACTAGGGTTTTGTGGACTGACTGAGAAGTATTAAAGTTTTCAGGACCAGAATGTGGAGTATCAAGATCTTGGGAGTCAAACTGAGAAGTAGTAGGTGTTTGGAGACTAGACTGAGGAGTATTAGGGTCTTCATTATTAGTTGGAGGAGAATAATGGGATCTTTAAAACCTGTCTCAAATGTAGCATGGTCTTGGGGAGCAGAATGAATAGTGGGAGGGTCTTGGGGAATGGAGTGAGGAGTTTCAGAATACTGTGGACCAGACTGAAAAGTATTAGGATCTTGGGGACCAAACGGAATCGTATCAGGGACTTCGGGACTAGACTGAGGAGTGTTAGGGTCTTGAGAACCAGGCTCTGAGTATTGCCGTTTGGGGATCCAACTCATTATTATTGTCCTGAGAACCTGGCTGAGGAGTATTAAAGTCTTGGGGAACTGACTGAGGAATATTAAGGTACTGGGGAGTAGAGTGAAGAATGTCAGGGTCTTGTTGACCAGTCTAATGAGTGTGAGGATTTTATGGACCTGTCTGAGGAGTATTATGGTATTGGGACGAGACTGAGAATATCACGGTCTTCATTATTAGTTGGAAGTGAATAATAGTCTTTAGTTTTATCTAGAGAAGCATTGGGATCTTGGAGAGCAGACTAAGGAGTGTCAGGGTCTTGGGGACCACAGTGAGGGACCATACTGAAAAGTATTAGGGTCTTTGGGACCAGATTGAGGAAGATCAAGGTCTTGGGGACCTAGCTCAGAAATATCAGGTTCCAAGGGACCAGCCTGAAGGGTAGTAAGGTTTTGTGGACCTTAATGAGAAGTATCATAGTTTTCAGGACCAGAATGGGAAATATCAGGGTCTTGTGAGTCAGGCTGAAGAGCAGTAGGATCTTGGGTATTTGGCTGAGTAGGCTTGGGGTCTTCATTAATAGTTGGAGGAGAATAATTTTCTTTGGGTTTGTCTGGAGAAGTGTTAAGGTCTTGAGCACCAGACTGAGGAGTATCGGGGTTTGTGGGACCACACTATCATGGTCTTGGGGGACAGACTAAGGACTGTCACGGTCTTGTGGATCAGACTGAGGAGCATTAGATTGGAGGATAATTGGAGGATAGTAATAGTCTTTCTGTTTATCTAGAGAAGCATTGGGATCTTGGGGAGCAGACCGAGTGTCTTGGAGACCAGAATGAGGATTAGTAGGATCTCGAGACTCAGACTGAGAATGATCAGGCTTTTTGGAAGCAGACTGATGAGCATTAGGGTATTCGGGAAGAGACAGAGGAATATTAGCGTCTTGAGGAAGAGACTGTTGAGTATCAGGGTCTTGGGGACCAGACTCTCTCTCGGACCTCACCTCCTCTCCCCTTATTTTCCCCTTCCTTTCACCTCTCCCCATTTTCCTCTTTCCTCTTCCTCAACGCAATTTCTCTCCCCGTCCTTGACCTCCCAGAGCAGATACTGGGGAGAGTCAGCGCTGACTGCTGTATATAAGAGTGAGGGAGGCACACACACAGGCAGACAGACGCATCACTCCCTCGACAACACCTCTAGTAGTCTGCTCATCGACCCAAGAACAGTAAACATCAAGATCTCTCCGTTTTCTTTCGTCTGTCTCCCTGTTTCTTCACCTCGCTCTCGTACTCACGCTTCCTCCTGTGAGTGGTTTCTGTAACAACCATGAGGGTCGCTGCCTGTCTCATCCTCCCAGGTAAGACTTTTTTTACACTGTTTCTCTCACGGTGCCAGTAATTAGTCATTCACTCAGCTCATCACTTTTTGGCAGGTGTTGTGGGTGTTATTTTCTCTAAAAGTAAAAAAAAAAGGAAGAATTTCGAAGGAAGGAAGACTGGTTTGGTTATTGGTATGGATTATTATTTTTTTTAATATATAAACTTGGAAATACAGAAAATAACGTTGTAGAAACGTATAAATGTATGCTTTAATTTATTCATATTTATTGATTGGGTGAATCGTACCAAAATAAAGAATTCTAAAGTTAAGTTTTTTGTATAACGTTCAGACAAAGACACAGACACGGATACACACACACACACACACACACACACACACACACACACACACACACACACACACACACACACACACACACACACACACATAAACACACACACACACACACACACACACACACACACACACACACACACACATATACACACACACACACACACACAAACACACACACACACATAAACACACACACACACACACACACACACACACACACACACACACACACACACACACACACACACACACACACACATAAATTTGAAATTTTCATGAAACACAACACAAAGCACATCACACACCACTGCTCTCTATTTACACATATTACTGAACTTTGAACACACACCCGCACTCTTTGTCTCTCTGCAGTTCTTCTCGGGGTCTGCTTCGCTTCAAGACTGAATGGAAACAGTCATGGCAACGGTAATGGCAACGGCAACGGTAACGGCTTCACCTATGGCGTTAACAGAAACGGGAATGGTGCCAACGGCAACGGAAAATACAGAAATGGAAACGGGAACGGTGTGAACGGCAACGGCTACACCAACGGCAATGGTGCTGTCAACGGCAACGGCTACACGAACGGCAACGGTGCTGTCAACGGCAACGGCTACACGAACGGCAACGGTGCTGTGAACGGCAACGGTAACGGTGCTGTTAACGGAAATGGTAACGGCAACGGGTACTCCTACCAGCCCCCCAGTGTACCTGTCAACCTGTACCAGACCCCAGGCAGCAACGGCAACGGTGCTGTGAACGGCAACGGTGCTATTAATGGCAACGGTTACACCAACGGTGTCAACGGCAACGGTGCTGTTAACGGAAACGGTTACACCAACGGTGTCAACGGCAACGGCGCTGTTAATGGAAACGGTTACACCAGCGGTGTCAACGGCAACGGCGCAGTTAACGGAAACGGTTACTCCAACGGTGTCAACGGCAACGGCGCTGTTAACGGAAACGGCTACTCCAACGGTGTTAACGGCAACGGCGCTGTTAACGGAAATGGTTACTCCAACGGCCGTGTCAACGGTAACGGCGCCGTTAATGGAAACGGTTACTCCAACGGCCGCGTCAATGGAAATGGCGCCGTTAACGGAAATGGTTACTCCAATGGCCGCGTGAACGGCAACGGTGCTGTCAACGGTAATGGTTATTCCAACGGTCGCGTCAACGGTAACGGTTACTCCAACGGGCGTGTCAACGGAAACGGTGCTGTGAACGGTAGCGGTTACTCCAACGGCCGCGTCAACGGAAACGGTTACTCAAACGGTCTCGTTAACGGCAATAGTGCTGTCAACGGCAATGGTTACACCAATGGAGTCAGCGGTAATGGAGTGAACGGCAACGGGTACACTAACGGAGTCAATGGCAATGGTGCTGTTAACGGCAATGGGTACACCAACGGCGTCAACGGTAATGGAGTTAATGGCAATGGTTACACCAACGGAGTCAATGGCAATGGTGCTGTTAATGGCAACGGTTACACCAACGGTGTTAACGGCAACGGAGTGAACGGAAACGGTTACACTAACGGCGTTAACGGTAATGGCGCTGTCAACGGTAACGGTGCTGTCAACGGCAACGGCAACGGCAACGGGTACTCGTACCAGCCCCCCAGCGTTCCCGTCAACCTGTACCAGACCCCACAAGGCTAATGCGACGCCTGCCCCTTGAAGCCCCCTTTGGTTCCCAGCCCCACCCTGATGGCGACCACCCACCCGACCATCCCACCCACCTAATGGCGACCACCAACACCACCACCCTTCCCATCTCGGCAGCCGCGTAGGCGCCCCCTCCCCCATAAAGAGACACACACACACACACACACACACACACACACACACACACACCTGAACCTCACTCGGTGAATGGACACAATGCAGCGATAACGATGCAAACAAACCATGAAGAGAAGTGATGGATATAAAAAAGGAAAGAATAAAAGAAAACTACAAGAGAAAAAAAAAAAAAAATGAAATTTAAAAGATAAGAAAAAAATAAATAACCGAGTATTTAAAGAAGAATAGGTAAGCGATCAGGTAGAGTTCTCATTCTCGCTGCAGGTTTCCACAGGTGTTGCCAAAGTCTCATATATCTATCTATCCATATCTCAGAAGCCAGAACTAATAAGAAAAACCCACACAAGATTCCCTATCACAAAAAAATAAAACATAAATATCTAACATTTGAATTTTCCGTCTTGTTTATCTGCTTACAGTAACTACTACTATTTCACATCAAAAGATCAAGCTAAAATTGTTGAAGATCCTAGAAATTTCTCACTTTCTGCAAAATAACTAATAGGTTGCCTGTACATTTGGCTGCCAGGTGAACACTCTTATGTTGGGTGGGTTCCAAGTGCCAAAGGGCTTAGCTTCCCCTTGTTTCACTCTGTCCCTCCTCCATTGCTTGTAGCTACATAATTTATTGCTTGATAGACACCCTCTCCCCATGAACACTAAATTATTGACGACTTTCTACGAATCATCGAAGAAAACGAAATAAAAAGAAAAGTATATCCCTGAGTTTTATTCCTTTTATTTACCAAGAATGTGTAAAGAAAAACAGGAAAAAAAAAAAACAGCTGTTCTATGGTTTTATTACTCAGAATAAAATACTTTAAAAGAAAAACATGGAAGAAAAATACATAACAACATTGTACTGGGGCGGTACACTCTGTTTATCCGCTTATCCAGGTCAGCAGGGAAACACCAAACACTGCTTAGAAGCTTCAGTATAATGACAGAATCTGCGGTATGGAGTGCGTAACAGACGCCAGAGAGACTGGCACATCACTCACTCAGCAACCCAGAGGCTAGCCGGCGACTGACCGACTAAGGAACAACAGCGAGGCGCGCGGGACGAGACACCAGTTCAAAATGATCTTGGATACAGATGAATAATAATAATAAAAATAATGACAATATCAATAATAATAAGAACAATAGTAATAATGTAAAGAAAACGAGCTGATACATATGAATACCTTGACAACATGACAACATAAATCAACAGGAAGATTCTTAAACATCTATCACTTCACAACCTTCTATCTGATCGCTAGTATGGGTTCCGTCAAGGCCGCTCTACTGGTGATCTTCTGGCTTTCCTTACTGAGTCTTGGTCATCCTCTTTTAGAGACTTTGGTGAAACTTTTGCTGTTGCCTTGGACATCTCAAAAGCCTTTGATAGAGTCTGGCACAAAGCTTTGATTTCCAAACTACCCTCCTACGGTTTCTATCCTTCTCTCTGTAACTTCATCTCAAGTTTCCTTTCTGACCGTTCTATTGCTGCTGTGGTAGACGGTCACTGTTCTTCTCCTAAATCTATTAACAGTGGTGTTCCTCAGGGTTCTGTCCTGTCACCCACTCTCTTCTTATTATTCATTAATGATATTCTAAACCAAACTTCTTGTCCTATCCACTCCTACACTGATGATACCACCCTGCTTTTTTCCACGTCTTTTCATAGACGTCCAACCCTTCAGGAGGTAAACATATCACGCAGGGAAGCCACAGAACGCCTGACTTCTGATCTTTCTAAAATTTCTGATTGGGGCAGAGCAAACTTGGTATTGTACAATACCTCAAAAACTCAATTCCTCCATCTATCAACTCGACACAACCTTCCAGACAACTATCCCCTCTTCTTCAATGACACTCAACTGTCCCCCTCTTCTACACTGAACATCCTTGGTCTGTCCTTTACTTATAATTTGAACTGGAAACTTCACATCTCATCTCTAGCTAAAACAGCTTCTATGAAGTTAGGTGTTCTGAGACGTCTCCGCCAGTTTTTCTCATCCCCCCAGCCGCTAACTCTGTACAAGGGCCTTATCCGTCCATGTATGGAGTATGCTTCACATGTCTGGGGGGGTTCCACTCATACTGCTCTTCTAGACAAGGTGGAATCAAAAGCTTTTCGTCTCATCAACTCCTCTCCTCTAACTGTCTTCAGCCCCTCTCTCACCGCCGCAATGTTGCATATCTAGCTGTCTTCTACCGCTATTTTCATGCCAACTGCTCTTCTGATCTTGCTAACTGCATGCCTCCCCTCCTTCCGCGGCCTCGCTGCACAAGACTTTCTTCTTTCTCTCACCCCTATTCTGTCCACCTCTCTAACGCAAGAGTTAACCAGTATTCTCAATCATTCATCCCTTTCTCTGGTAAACTCTGGAACTCCCTGCCTGCTTCTGTATTTCCACCTTCCTATGACTTGAATTCCTTCAAGAGGGAGGTTTCAAGACACTTATCCACCAATTTTTGACCACTGCTTTGACCCTTTTATGGGACTGGCATTTCAGTGGGCATTTTTTTTATTAGATTTTTGTTGCCCTTGGCCAGTATCCTTCCTACATAAAAAAAAAGAAAAAAAAAGAGACTATTGAGAGAGAGAGAGAGAGAGAGAGAGAGAGAGAGAGAGAGAGAGAGAGAGAGAGAGAGAGAGAGAGAGAGAGAGAGAGAGAGAGAGAGAGAGAGAGAACTATGTCACAACGATCCACGTGATAGAGCTTTGAGTGAGTGGCAAATCCATGTCTTTTTGTTCAGGTGGAGAAGGATTAAGTTGTAAAGGATTAGTGGAGCGTAATATTCTGTGGGATTAAAACTGTTTCCTGCATGCAGGTGGAAGGAGACTACGCTTCTGGCAGTCACTCTGAATCCTCGCTGTCTCTTGGATCAGCTGGGAGGGGATCGGAGGGAAATATGAGTGGGATTCCAGGCTTGTGTATGGGTGAGTTAGGGTGAGTTAGGGTCTCAAGTATTGAGTGAAGTGTTAGGATTTTTGGCATTAGGTGAAGAAGTATTAGGGTCCTTAGGATTAGGTGGAGGTGAGATTAGGTCTTGAGGATTTGGATCTTCAAGATGCGGGTCTTTAGGATTAGTTAAGATGCTGTCAGAGTCTGTAGAAGTATTAGAGTCTTGGGAAGCAGATTGAGAAGTATCAGGGTCTTGGGGAGAAGAATGAGAAGTATCATAGTATTGGGGAGAAGAATAAGTAGTATCAGGGTCCTATGGAGCAGAATGAGAAGTATCAGGGTCTTGGGAAAGCAGACTGAGGAGTATCAGGGTTTTTCGGAGCAGAATGAGAAGTATCAGGGTCTTTGGGGAAAGAATAAGAAGTATGAGGGTCTTGGGGAGGAAACTGAGGATCATTAGGGTCTTGAAGAGACGAATGAGGAGCATCAGGGTCTCGAGGACCAGGCTGAAGAGGAATAGTCTTGGGGACCATACTGAGAAATATCAGGGTCTTGGGGTCTGGTCTGAGAAGTAACAATTTCATGGGGAACAGGTTCAGAAGTATCACGGTCTAAGGGACCAATTTGAGGAGTACTAGGGTTTTGTGGACTGATTGAGAAGTATTAAAGTTTTCAGGACCAGAATGTGGAGTATCAAGATCTTGGGAGTCAAACTGAGAAGTAGTAGGTGTTTGGAGACTAGACTGAGGAGTATTAGGGTCTTCATTATTAGTTGGAGGAGAATAATGGGATCTTTAAAACCTGTCTCAAATGTAGCATGGTCTTGGGGAGCAGAATGAATAGTGGCAGGGTCTTGGGGAATGGAGTGAGGAGTTTCAGAATACTGTGGACCAGACTGAAAAGTATTAGGATCTTGGGGACCAAACGGAATCGTATCAGGGACTTCGGGACTAGACTGAGGAGTGTTAGGGTCTTGAGAACCAGGCTCTGGAGTATTGCGGTTTGGGGATCCAACTCATTATTATTGTCCTGAGAACCTGGCTGAGGAGTATTAGGGTCTTGAGAGGCAAACTGAGGAGTATTACGGTGTTGGAGAGCACTAGGGTCTTGAGAACCACATTGAGAAGTATTAGGGTCTTGGGGACCTGACTGAGGAATATTATGGTACTGGGGAGTAGAGTGAAGAATGTCAGGGTCTTGTTGACCAGACTAATGAGTATCAGGATTTTATGGACCTGTCTGAGGAGTATTATGGTACTGGGACCAGACTGAGAATATCAGGGTCTTCATTATTAGTTGGAAGTGAGTAATAGTCTTTAGTTTTATCGAGAGAAGCATTGGGATCTTGGAGAGCAGACTAAGGAGTGTCAGGGTCTTGGGGACCACAGTGAGGGACCATACTGAAAAGTATTAGGGTCTTTGGGACCAGATTGAGGAAGATCAAGGTCTTGGGGACCTGGCTCAGAAATATCGGGGTCCAAGGGACCAGTCTGAGGGGTAGTAAGGTTTTGTGGACCTTAATGAGAAGTATCATAGTTTTCAGGACCAGAATGGGAAATATCAGGGTCTTGTGAGTCAGACTGAAGAGCAGTAGGATCTTGGGTATTTGGCTGAGTAGGCTTGGGGTCTTCATTAATAGTTGGAGGAGAATAATTTTGTTTGGGTTTGTCTGGAGAAGTGTTAAGGTCTTGAGCACCAGACTGAGGAGTATCGGGGTTTGTGGGACCACACTATCATGGTCTTGGGGGACAGACTAAGGACTATCACGGTCTTGTTGATCAGACTGAGGAGCATTAGAGACCTCAATATCAGAATGAGGAGTATTAGGGTGCTGGGAACCAAACTGAGGAGAATTATGGTCTTGGGGACCAGACTGAAGAGTATCTGGGTCCTCAGGACCAGACTGAGGAGCATTACGTTCTTGGGGACCAGATTGCGGAGTATCAGGGTATTGGGGACTAAACTGAGGAATATTAGGGTCTTTGAAATTAGACTGAGTATTATCAGGGTATTAAGGACCAGAATGAGGAGTATTATGGTCTTGGGGACTAGACTGAGTATTATCATTGTATTGGGGACCAGACTGAGGAGTATTAGGGTTTTTTTTTAACCAGACTGAAGACTATTACGGTCTTGGGAACTTGCCTTTGGAGTACTGGGATCTTCGGGACCCAACTCTTTATTATTGTCTTGAGGGTCTGGCTGAGGAGTATTAGGGTCTTGAGAACCAGACTGAGAAGTATTAGGGTCTTGGGACCAGACTGAGAAAAATTAGGTTCTTGGAGACCAGACTGAAGAGTATTATGGTCTTGAATATTAATTGGAGGATAGTAATAGTCTTTCTGTTTATCTAGAGAAGCATTGGGATCTTGGGGAGCAGACTGAGTGTCTTGGAGACCAGAATGAGGATTAGTAGGATCTCGAGACTCAGACTGAGAATGATCAGGCTTTTTGGAAGCAGACTGATGAGCATTAGGGTATTCGGGAAGAGACAGAGGAATATTAGCGTCTTGAGGAAGAGACTGTTGAGTATCAGGGTCCTGGGGACCAGACTCTCTCTCAGACCTCACCCCCTCTCCCCTTACTTTCCCCCCTTCCTTTCACCTCTCCCCATTTTCCTCTTTCCTCTTCCTCAACGCAATTTCTCTCCCCGTCCTTGACCTCCCAGAGCAGATACTGGGGAGAGTCAGCGCTGACTGCTGTATATAAGAGCGAGGGAGGCACACACAGGCAGACAGACGCATCACTCCCTCGACAACACCTCTAGTAGTCTGCTCATCGACCCAAGAACAGTAAACATCAAGATCTCTCCGTTTTCTTTCGTCTGTCTCCCTGTTTCTTCACCTCGCTCTCGTACTCACGCTTCCTCCTGTGAGTGGTTTCTGTAACAACCATGAGGGTCGCTGCCTGTCTCATCCTCCCAGGTAAGACTTTTTTTACACTGTTTCTCTCACGGTGCCAGTAATTAGTCATTCACTCAGCTCATCACTTTTTGGTAGGTGTTGTGGGTGTTTTTTTCTCTAAAAGTAAAAAAAAAAGGAAGAATTTCGAAGGAAGGAAGACTGGTTTGGTTATTGGTATGGATTATTATTTTTTTTTTAATATATAAACTGGGAAATACAGAAAATAACGTTGTAGAAACGTATAAATGTATGCTTTAATTTATTCACATTTATTGATTGTGTGAATCGTACCAAAATAAAGAACTCTAAAGTTAATTTTTTTGTACAACGTTCAGACAGAGACACAGACACGGATACACAAACACACACACACACACACACACACACACACACACACACACACACACACACACATACACACACACACACACATAAATTTGAAATTTTCATGAAACACAACACAAAGCACATCACACACCACTGCTCTCTATTTACACATATTACTGAACTTTCAACACCCCCGCACTCTTTGTCTCTGCAGTTCTTCTCGGGGTCTGCTTCGCTTCAACACTGAATGGAAACAGTCATGGCAACGGTAATGGCAACGGCAACGGTAACGGCTTCACCTATGGCGTTAACAGAAACGGGAATGGTGCCAACGGCAACGGAAGATACAGAAATGAAAACGGGAACGGTGTGAACGGCAACGGCTATACGAACGGCAATGGTGCTGTGAACGGCAACGGCAACGGTGCTGTCAACGGCAACGGCTACACGAACGGCAACGGTGCTGTGAACGGCAACGGTAACGGTGCCGTTAACGGAAATGGTAACGGCAACGGGTACTCCTACCAGCCCCCTAGTGTACCTGTGAACCTGTACCAGACCCCAGGCAGCAACGGCAACGGTGCTATCAATGGCAACGGGTACACCAACGGTGTCAACGGCAACGGCGCTGTTAACGGAAACGGTTACACCAACGGTGTCAACGGCAACGGCGCTGTTAACGGAAACGGTTACACCAACGGAGTGAACGGCAACGGCGCTGTTAACGGAAACGGTTACACCAACGGTGTCAACGGCAACGGCGCTGTTAACGGAAACGGTTACTCCAACGGTGTCAACGGCAACGGCGCTGTTAACGGAAACGGTTACTCCAACGGTGTCAACGGCAACGGTGCTGTTAACGGAAACGGTTACTCCAACGGCCGCGTCAACGGTAACGGCGCCGTTAATGGAAACGGTTACTCCAACGGCCGCGTCAACGGAAATGGCGCCGTTAACGGAAATGGTTACTCCAATGGCCGCGTGAATGGAAATGGCGCCGTTAACGGAAATGGTTACTCCAATGGCCGCGTCAACGGCAACGGTGCTGTCAACGGTAATGGTTATTCCAACGGTCGCGTCAACGGTAACGGTTACTCCAACGGGCGTGTCAACGGAAACGGTGCTGTGAACGGTAACGGTTACTCAAACGGTCGCGTCAACGGCAACGGTGCTGTCAACGGCAATGGTTACACCAATGGAGTCAGCGGTAATGGAGTGAACGGCAACGGGTACACTAACGGAGTCAATGGCAATGGTGCTGTTAACGGCAATGGGTACACCAACGGCGTCAACGGTAATGGAGTTAATGGCAATGGTTACACCAACGGAGTCAATGGCAATGGTGCTGTTAATGGCAACGGTTACACCAACGGTGTTAACGGCAACGGAGTGAACGGAAACGGTTACACTAACGGCGTTAACGGTAATGGCGCAGTCAACGGTAACGGTGCTGTCAACGGCAACGGCAACGGCAACGGGTACTCGTATCAGCCCCCCAGCGTTCCCGTCAACCTGTACCAGACCCCACAAGGCTAATGCGACGTCTGCCCCTTGAATCCCCCTTTGGTTCCCAGCCCCACCCTGATGGCGACCACCCACCCGACCATCCCACCCACCTAATGGCGACCACCAACACCACCACCCTTCCCATCTCGGCAGCCGCGCAGGCGCCCCCTCCCCCATAAAGAGACACACACACACACACACACACACACACACCTGAACCTCACACGGTGAATGGACACAATGCAGCGATAACGATGCAAACAAACCATGAAGAGAAGTGATGGATATAAAAAAGGAAAGAATAAAAGAAAACTACAAGACAAAAAAAAAAAAATATATATATTTGTGAAATTTAAAAGATAAGAAAAAAAAACCGAGTATGTAAAGAAGAATAGGTAAGCGATCACGTAAAGTTCTCATTCTCGCTGCAGGTTTCCACAGGTGTTGCCAAAGTCTCATATATCTATCTATTCATATCTCAGAAACCAGAACTAATAAGAAAAACCCACACAAGATTCCGTATCACAAAAATATAGAACATAAATATCTAACATTTGAATTTTCCGTCTTGTTTATCTGCTTAAATTAACTACAACTATTTCACGTCGAAAGATCAAGCTAAAAATGTTGAAGATCCTAGAAGTTTCTCACTTTCTGCAAAATAACTAATTGGTTGCCTGTACATTTGGCTGCCAGGTGAACACTCTTATGTTGGGTGGGTTCCAAGTGCCAAAGGGCTTAGCTTCCCCTTGTTTCACTCTGTCCCTCCTCCATTGCTTGTAGCTACATAATTTATTGCTTGATAGACACCCTTTCCCCATGAACACTAAATTATTGACGTCTGTCTACGAATCATCGAAGAAAACGAAATAAAAAGAAAAGTATATCCCTGAGTTTCATTCCTTTTATTTACCAAGAATGTGTGAAGAAAAATGGAAAAAAAAAACAGCTGTTCTATGGTTTTATTACCCAGAATAAAGTACTTTAAAACAAAAACATGGAAGAAAAACACATAACAACATTGTACTGAGGCCGGTACACTCTGTTTATCCGCTTATCCAGGTCAGCAGGGAAACACTAAACACTGCTTAGAAGCTTCAGTATAATAACAGAATCTGCGGTATGGAGTGCGTAAATGACGCCAGAGAGACTGGCACGTCACTCACTCAGCAACCCAGAGGCTAGTCGGTGACTGACCGACTAAGGAACAGTAGGGAGGCGCGCGGGACGAGACACCAGTTCAAAATGATCTTGGATACAGATGAATAATAATAATAAAAATAATGACAATATCAATAATAATAAGAACAATAGTAATAATGTAAAGAAAATGAACTTATACATATGAATACCTTGACAACATGACAACATGAATCAAGAGACTATTGAGAGAGAGAGAGAGAGAGAGAGAGAGAGAGAGAGAGAGAGAGAGAGAGAGAGAGAGAGAGAGAACTATGTCACAACGATCCACGTGATAGAGCTTTGAGTGAGTGGCAAATCCATGTCTTTCTGTTCAGGTGGAGAAGGATTAAGTTGTAAAGGATTAGTGGAGCGTAATACTCTGTGGGATTAAAACTGTTTCCTGCAGGTGGAAGGAGACTACGCTTCTGGCAGTCACTCTGAATCCTCGCTGTCTCTTGGATCAGCTGGGAGGGGATCGGAGGGAAATATGAGTGGGATTCCAGGCTTGTGTATGGGTGAGTTAGGGTGAGTTAAGTTCTCAAGTATTGAGTGAAGTGTTAGGATTTTTGGCATTAGGAGAAGAAGTATTAGGGTCCTTAGGATTAGGTGGAGGTGAGATTAGATCTTGAGGATTTGGATCTTCAAGATTGGTTGAGGATAGATGCAGGTCTTTAGGATTAGTTAAGGTGCTGTCAGAGTCTGTAGAAGTATTAGAGTCTTGGGAAGCAGACTGAGAAGTATCAGGGTCTTGGGGAGAAGAATGAGAAGAATCAGGGTATTGGGGAGAAGAATAAGAAATATCAGGGTCCTATGGAGAAGAATGAGAAGTATCAGGGTCTTGGGAAAGCAGACCGAGGAGTATCAGGGTTTTTTCGGAGCAGAATGAGAAGTATCAGGGTCTTGGGGGAAAGAATAAGAAGTATCAGGGTCTTGGGAAGAAGAATGAGAAGTATCAGGGTCTTGGGGAGAAGAATGAGAATTATCAGGGTCTTGGGGAAGCAGACTGAGGAGTATCAGGGTCTTAGGGGAGCAGACTTAGGAGTATCAGGGTTTTTCGGAGCAGAATGAAAAGTATCAGGGTCTTGGGGAGGAAACTGAGGATCATTAGGGTCTTGAGGAGACGAATGAGGAGCATCAGGGTCTCGAGGACCAGGATGAAGAGGAATAGTCTTGGGGACAATACTGAGAAGTGTCAGGGTCTTGTGGTCTGGTCTGAGAAGTAACAATTTCATGGGGAACAGGCTCAGAAGTATCACGGTCTAAGGGACCAATTTGAGGAGCACTAGGGTTTTGTGGACTGACTGAGAAGTATTAAAGTTTTCAGGACCAGAATGTGGAGTATCAAGATCTTGGGAGTCAAACTGAGAAGTAGTAGGTGTTTGGAGACTAGACTGAGGAGTATTAGGGTCTTCATTATTAGTTGGAGGAGAATAATGGGATCTTTAAAACCTGTCTCAAATGTAGCATGGTCTTGGGGAGCAGAATGAATAGTGGCAGGGTCTTGGGGAATGGAGTGAGGAGTTTCAGAATACTGTGGACCAGACTGAAAAGTATTAGGATCTTGGGGACCAAACGGAATCGTATCAGGGACTTCGGGACTAGACTGAGGAGTGTTAGGGTCTTGAGAACCAGGCTCTGGAGTATTGCGGTTTGGGGATCCAACTCATTATTATTGTCCTGAGAACCTGGCTGAGGAGTATTAGGGTCTTGAGAGGCAAACTGAGGAGTATTACGGTGTTGGAGAGCACTAGGGTCTTGAGAACCACATTGAGAAGTATTAGGGTCTTGGGGACCTGACTGAGGAATATTATGGTACTGGGGAGTAGAGTGAAGAATGTCAGGGTCTTGTTGACCAGACTAATGAGTATCAGGATTTTATGGACCTGTCTGAGGAGTATTATGGTACTGGGACCAGACTGAGAATATCAGGGTCTTCATTATTAGTTGGAAGTGAGTAATAGTCTTTAGTTTTATCGAGAGAAGCATTGGGATCTTGGAGAGCAGACTAAGGAGTGTCAGGGTCTTGGGGACCACAGTGAGGGACCATACTGAAAAGTATTAGGGTCTTTGGGACCAGATTGAGGAAGATCAAGGTCTTGGGGACCTGGCTCAGAAATATCGGGGTCCAAGGGACCAGTCTGAGGGGTAGTAAGGTTTTGTGGACCTTAATGAGAAGTATCATAGTTTTCAGGACCAGAATGGGAAATATCAGGGTCTTGTGAGTCAGACTGAAGAGCAGTAGGATCTTGGGTATTTGGCTGAGTAGGCTTGGGGTCTTCATTAATAGTTGGAGGAGAATAATTTTGTTTGGGTTTGTCTGGAGAAGTGTTAAGGTCTTGAGCACCAGACTGAGGAGTATCGGGGTTTGTGGGACCACACTATCATGGTCTTGGGGGACAGACTAAGGACTATCACGGTCTTGTTGATCAGACTGAGGAGCATTAGAGACCTCAATATCAGAATGAGGAGTATTAGGGTGCTGGGAACCAAACTGAGGAGAATTATGGTCTTGGGGACCAGACTGAAGAGTATCTGGGTCCTCAGGACCAGACTGAGGAGCATTACGTTCTTGGGGACCAGATTGCGGAGTATCAGGGTATTGGGGACTAAACTGAGGAATATTAGGGTCTTTGAAATTAGACTGAGTATTATCAGGGTATTAAGGACCAGAATGAGGAGTATTATGGTCTTGGGGACTAGACTGAGTATTATCATTGTATTGGGGACCAGACTGAGGAGTATTAGGGTTTTTTTTTAACCAGACTGAAGACTATTACGGTCTTGGGAACTTGCCTTTGGAGTACTGGGATCTTCGGGACCCAACTCTTTATTATTGTCTTGAGGGTCTGGCTGAGGAGTATTAGGGTCTTGAGAACCAGACTGAGAAGTATTAGGGTCTTGGGACCAGACTGAGAAAAATTAGGTTCTTGGAGACCAGACTGAAGAGTATTATGGTCTTGAATATTAATTGGAGGATAGTAATAGTCTTTCTGTTTATCTAGAGAAGCATTGGGATCTTGGGGAGCAGACTGAGTGTCTTGGAGACCAGAATGAGGATTAGTAGGATCTCGAGACTCAGACTGAGAATGATCAGGCTTTTTGGAAGCAGACTGATGAGCATTAGGGTATTCGGGAAGAGACAGAGGAATATTAGCGTCTTGAGGAAGAGACTGTTGAGTATCAGGGTCCTGGGGACCAGACTCTCTCTCAGACCTCACCCCCTCTCCCCTTACTTTCCCCCCTTCCTTTCACCTCTCCCCATTTTCCTCTTTCCTCTTCCTCAACGCAATTTCTCTCCCCGTCCTTGACCTCCCAGAGCAGATACTGGGGAGAGTCAGCGCTGACTGCTGTATATAAGAGCGAGGGAGGCACACACACAGGCAGACAGACGCATCACTCCCTCGACAACACCTCTAGTAGTCTGCTCATCGACCCAAGAACAGTAAACATCAAGATCTCTCCGTTTTCTTTCGTCTGTCTCCCTGTTTCTTCACCTCGCTCTCGTACTCACGCTTCCTCCTGTGAGTGGTTTCTGTAACAACCATGAGGGTCGCTGCCTGTCTCATCCTCCCAGGTAAGACTTTTTTTACACTGTTTCTCTCACGGTGCCAGTAATTAGTCATTCACTCAGCTCATCACTTTTTGGCAGGTGTTGTGGGTGTTTTTTTCTCTAAAAGTAAAAAAAAAAGGAAGAATTTCGAAGGAAGGAAGACTGGTTTGGTTATTGGTATGGATTATTATTTTTTTTTAATATATAAACTGGGAAATACAGAAAATAACGTTGTAGAAACGTATAAATGTATGCTTTAATTTATTCACATTTATTGATTGTGTGAATCGTACCAAAATAAAGAACTCTAAAGTTAATTTTTTTGTACAACGTTCAGACAGAGACACAGACACGGATACACAAACACACACACACACACACACACACACACACACACACACACACACACACACACACACACACATAAATTTGAAATTTTCATGAAACACAACACAAAGCACATCACACACCACTGCTCTCTATTTACACATATTACTGAACTTTCAACACCCCCGCACTCTTTGTCTCTGCAGTTCTTCTCGGGGTCTGCTTCGCTTCAACACTGAATGGAAACAGTCATGGCAACGGTAATGGCAACGGCAACGGTAACGGCTTCACCTATGGCGTTAACAGAAACGGGAATGGTGCCAACGGCAACGGAAGATACAGAAATGGAAACGGGAACGGTGTGAACGGCAACGGCTATACGAACGGCAATGGTGCTGTGAACGGCAACGGCAACGGTGCTGTCAACGGCAACGGCTACACGAACGGCAACGGTGCTGTGAACGGCAACGGTAACGGTGCCGTTAACGGAAATGGTAACGGCAACGGGTACTCCTACCAGCCCCCTAGTGTACCTGTGAACCTGTACCAGACCCCAGGCAGCAACGGCAACGGTGCTATCAATGGCAACGGGTACACCAACGGTGTCAACGGCAACGGCGCTGTTAACGGAAACGGTTACACCAACGGTGTCAACGGCAACGGCGCTGTTAACGGAAACGGTTACACCAACGGAGTGAACGGCAACGGCGCTGTTAACGGAAACGGTTACACCAACGGTGTCAACGGCAACGGCGCTGTTAACGGAAACGGTTACTCCAACGGTGTCAACGGCAACGGCGCTGTTAACGGAAACGGTTACTCCAACGGTGTCAACGGCAACGGTGCTGTTAACGGAAACGGTTACTCCAACGGCCGCGTCAACGGTAACGGCGCCGTTAATGGAAACGGTTACTCCAACGGCCGCGTCAACGGAAATGGCGCCGTTAACGGAAATGGTTACTCCAATGGCCGCGTGAATGGAAATGGCGTCGTTAACGGAAATGGTTACTCCAATGGCCGCGTCAACGGCAACGGTGCTGTCAACGGTAATGGTTATTCCAACGGTCGCGTCAACGGTAACGGTTACTCCAACGGGCGTGTCAACGGAAACGGTGCTGTGAACGGTAACGGTTACTCAAACGGTCGCGTCAACGGCAACGGTGCTGTCAACGGCAATGGTTACACCAATGGAGTCAGCGGTAATGGAGTGAACGGCAACGGGTACACTAACGGAGTCAATGGCAATGGTGCTGTTAACGGCAATGGGTACACCAACGGCGTCAACGGTAATGGAGTTAATGGCAATGGTTACACCAACGGAGTCAATGGCAATGGTGCTGTTAATGGCAACGGTTACACCAACGGTGTTAACGGCAACGGAGTGAACGGAAACGGTTACACTAACGGCGTTAACGGTAATGGCGCAGTCAACGGTAACGGTGCTGTCAACGGCAACGGCAACGGCAACGGGTACTCGTATCAGCCCCCCAGCGTTCCCGTCAACCTGTACCAGACCCCACAAGGCTAATGCGACGTCTGCCCCTTGAATCCCCCTTTGGTTCCCAGCCCCACCCTGATGGCGACCACCCACCCGACCATCCCACCCACCTAATGGCGACCACCAACACCACCACCCTTCCCATCTCGGCAGCCGCGCAGGCGCCCCCTCCCCCATAAAGAGACACACACACACACACACACACACACACACACCTGAACCTCACACGGTGAATGGACACAATGCAGCGATAACGATGCAAACAAACCATGAAGAGAAGTGATGGATATAAAAAAGGAAAGAATAAAAGAAAACTACAAGACAAAAAAAAAAAAATATATATATTTGTGAAATTTAAAAGATAAGAAAAAAAAACCGAGTATGTAAAGAAGAATAGGTAAGCGATCACGTAAAGTTCTCATTCTCGCTGCAGGTTTCCACAGGTGTTGCCAAAGTCTCATATATCTATCTATTCATATCTCAGAAACCAGAACTAATAAGAAAAACCCACACAAGATTCCCTATCACAAAAAAATAGAACATAAATATCTAACATTTGAATTTTCCGTCTTGTTTATCTGCTTAAATTAACTACAACTATTTCACGTCGAAAGATCAAGCTAAAAATGTTGAAGATCCTAGAAATTTCTCACTTTCTGCAAAATAACTAATTGGTTGCCTGTACATTTGGCTGCCAGGTGAACACTCTTATGTTGGGTGGGTTCCAAGTGCCAAAGGGCTTAGCTTCCCCTTGTTTCACTCTGTCCCTCCTCCATTCCTTGTAGCTACATAATTTATTGCTTGATAGACACCCTTTCCCCATGAACACTAAATTATTGACGTCTGTCTACGAATCATCGAAGAAAACGAAATAAAAAGAAAAGTATATCCCTGAGTTTCATTCCTTTTATTTACCAAGAATGTGTGAAGAAAAATGGAAAAAAAAACAGCTGTTCTATGGTTTTATTACCCAGAATAAAGTACTTTAAAACAAAAACATGGAAGAAAAACACATAACAACATTGTACTGAGGCCGGTACACTCTGTTTATCCGCTTATCCAGGTCAGCAGGGAAACACTAAACACTGCTTAGAAGCTTCAGTATACTCGTAATAACAGAATCTGCGGTATGGAGTGCGTAAATGACGCCAGAGAGACTGGCACGTCACTCACTCAGCAACCCAGAGGCTAGTCGGTGACTGACCGACTAAGGAACAGTAGGGAGGCGCGCGGGACGAGACACCAGTTCAAAATGATCTTGGATACAGATGAATAATAATAATAAAAATAATGACAATATCAATAATAATAAGAACAATAGTAATAATGTAAAGAAAATGAACTTATACATATGAATACCTTGACAACATGACAACATAAATCAAGAGACTATTGAGAGAGAGAGAGAGAGAGAGAGAGAGAGAGAGAGAGAGAGAGAGAGAGAGAGAGAGAGAGAGAGAGAGAGAGAGAGAGAGAGAGAGAGAGAACTATGTCACAACGATCCACGTGATAGAGCTTTGAGTGAGTGGCAAATCCATGTCTTTCTGTTCAGGTGGAGAAGGATTAAGTTGTAAAGGATTAGTGGAGCGTAATACTCTGTGGGATTAAAACTGTTTCCTGCAGGTGGAAGGAGACTACGCTTCTGGCAGTCACTCTGAATCCTCGCTGTCTCTTGGATCAGCTGGGAGGGGATCGGAGGGAAATATGAGTGGGATTCCAGGCTTGTGTATGGGTGAGTTAGGGTGAGTTAAGTTCTCAAGTATTGAGTGAAGTGTTAGGATTTTTGGCATTAGGAGAAGTATTAGGGTCCTTAGGATTAGGTGGAGGTGAGATTAGATCTTGAGGATTTGGATCTTCAAGATTGGTTGAGGATAGATGCAGGTCTTTAGGATTAGTTAAGGTGCTGTCAGAGTCTGTAGAAGTATTAGAGTCTTGGGAAGCAGACTGAGAAGTATCAGGGTCTTGGGGAGAAGAATGAGAAGAATCAGGGTATTGGGGAGAAGAATAAGAAATATCAGGGTCCTATGGAGAAGAATGAGAAGTATCAGGGTCTTGGGAAAGCAGACCGAGGAGTATCAGGGTTTTTCGGAGCAGAATGAGAAGTATCAGGGTCTTGGGGGAAAGAATAAGAAGTATCAGGGTCTTGGGGAGGAAACTGAGGATCATTAGGGTCTTGAGGAGACGAATGAGGAGCATCAGGGTCTCGAGGACCAGGATGAAGAGGAATAGTCTTGGGGACAATACTGAGAAGTGTCAGGGTCTTGTGGTCTGGTCTGAGAAGTAACAATTTCATGGGGAACAGGCTCAGAAGTATCACGGTCTAAGGGACCAATTTGAGGAGCACTAGGGTTTTGTGGACTGACTGAGAAGTATTAAAGTTTTCAGGACCAGAATGTGGAGTATCAAGATCTTGGGAGTCAAACTGAGAAGTAGTAGGTGTTTGGAGACTAGACTGAGGAGTATTAGGGTCTTCATTATTAGTTGGAGGAGAATAATGGGATCTTTAAAACCTGTCTCAAATGTAGCATGGTCTTGGGGAGCAGAATGAATAGTGGCAGGGTCTTGGGGAATGGAGTGAGGAATTTCAGAATATTGGGGACCAGACTGAAAAGTATCAGGATCTTGGGGACCAAACGGAATCGTATCAGGGACTTCGGGACTAGACTGAGGAGTGTTAGGGTCTTGAGAACCAGGCTCTGAGTATTGCAGTTTGGGGATCCAACTCATTATTATTGTCCTGAGAACCTGGCTGAGGAGTATTAAAGTCTTGGGGAACTGACTGAGGAATATTATGGTACTGGGGAGTAGAGTGAAGAATGTCAGGGTCTTGTTGACCAGTCTAATGAGTGTGAGGATTTTAGGGACCTGTCTGAGGAGTATTATGGTATTGGGACCAGACTGAGAATATCACGGTCTTCATTATTAGTTGGAAGTGAATAATAGTCTTTAGTTTTATCTAGAGAAGCATTGGGATCTTGGAGAGCAGACTAAGGAGTGTCAGGGTCTTGGGGACCACAGTGAGGGACCATACTGAAAAGTATTAGGGTCTTTGGGACCAGATTGAGGAAGATCAAGGTCTTGGGGACCTGGCTCAGAAATATCAGGTTTCAAGGGACCAGCCTGAAGGGTAGTAAGGTTTTGTGGACCTGAATTGGAAGTACTATAGTTTTCAGGACCAGAATTGGAAATATCAGGGTCTTGTGAGTCAGGCTGAAGAGCAGTAGGATCTTGGGTATTTGGCTGAGTAGGCTTGGGGTCTTCATTAATAGTTGGAGGAGAATAATTTTGTTTGGGTTTGTCTGGAGAAGTGTTAAGGTCTTGAGCACCAGACTGAGGAGTATCGGGGTTTGTGGGACCACACTATCATGGTCTTGGGGGACAGACTAAGGACTGTCACGGTCTTGTGGATCAGACTGAGGAGCATTAGATTGGAGGATAATTGGAGGATTGTAATAGTCTTTCTGTTTATCTAGAGAAGCATTGGGATCTTGGGGAGCAGACCGAGTGTCTTGGAGACCAGAATGAGGATTAGTAGGATCTCGAGACTCAGACTGAGAATGATCAGGCTTTTTGGAAGCAGACTGATGAGCATTAGGGTATTCGGGAAGAGACAGAGGAATATTAGCGTCTTGAGGAAGAGACTGTTGAGTATCAGGGTCTTGGGGACCAGACTCTCTCTCGGACCTCACCTCCTCTCCCCTTATTTTCCCCCCTTCCTTTCACCTCTCCCCATTTTCCTCTTTCCTCTTCCTCAACGCAATTTCTCTCCCCGTCCTTGACCTCCCAGAGCAGATACTGGGGAGAGTCAGCGCTGACTGCTGTACGAGTATATAAGAGCGAGGGAGGCACACACAGGCAGACAGACGCATCACTCCCTCGACAACACCTCTAGTAGTCTGCTCATCGACCCAAGAACAGTAAACATCAAGATCTCTCCGTTTTCTTTCGTCTGTCTCCCTGTTTCTTCACCTCGCTCTCGTACTCACGCTTCCTCCTGTGAGTGGTTTCTGTAACAACCATGAGGGTCGCTGCCTGTCTCATCCTCCCAGGTAAGACTTTTTTTACACTGTTTCTCTCACGGTGCCAGTAATTAGTCATTCACTCAGCTCATCACTTTTTGGCAGGTGTTGTGGGTGTTTTTTTCTCTAAAAGTAAAAAAAAAAGGAAGAATTTCGAAGGAAGGAAGACTGGTTTGGTTATTGGTATGGATTATTATTTTTTTTAATATATAAACTTGGAAATACAGAAAATAACGTTGTAGAAACGTATAAATGTATGCTTTAATTTATTCATATTTATTGATTGTGTGAATCGTACCAAAATAAAGAATTCTAAAGTTAAGTTTTTTGTATAACGTTCAGACAGAGACACAGACACGGATACACACACACACACACACACACACACACACACACACACACACACACACACACACACACACACACACACACAGACACACACACACACATACACACACACACACACACACACACACACACATAAACACACACACACACACACACACACACACACACACACACACACACACACACACACATACACACACACACACACACACACACAAACACACACACACACATAAACACACACACACACACACACACACACACACACACACACACACACACACACACACACACACACACACAAATTTGAAATTTTCATGAAACACAACACAAAGCACATCACACACCTCTGCTCTCTATTTACACATATTACTGAACTTTCAACACCCCCGCACTCTTTGTCTCTGCAGTTCTTCTCGGGGTCTGCTTCGCTTCAAGACTGAATGGAAACAGTCATGGCAACGGTAATGGCAACGGCAACGGTAACGGCTTCACCTATGGCGTTAACAGAAACGGGAATGGTGCCAACGGCAACGGAAAATACAGAAATGGAAACGGGAACGGTGTGAACGGCAACGGAAACACCAACGGCAATGGTGCTGTCAACGGCAACGGCTACACGAACGGCAACGGTGCTGTCAACGGCAACGGCTATACGAACGGCAACGGTGCTGTGAACGGCAACGGTAACGGTGCTGTTAACGGAAATGGTAACGGCAACGGGTACTCCTACCAGCCCCCCAGTGTACCTGTCAACCTGTACCAGACCCCAGGCAGCAACGGCAACGGTGCTGTGAACGGCAACGGTGCTATTAATGGCAACGGTTACACCAACGGTGTCAACGGCAACGGTGCTGTTAACGGAAACGGTTACACCAACGGTGTCAACGGCAACGGCGCTGTTAATGGAAACGGTTACACCAACGGTGTCAACGGCAACGGCGCAGTTAACGGAAACGGTTACTCCAACGGTGTCAACGGCAACGGCGCTGTTAACGGAAACGGCTACTCCAACGGTGTTAACGGCAACGGCGCTGTTAACGGAAATGGTTACTCCAACGGCCGTGTCAACGGTAACGGCGCCGTTAATGGAAACGGTTACTCCAACGGCCGCGTCAATGGAAATGGCGCCGTTAACGGAAATGGTTACTCCAATGGCCGCGTGAACGGCAACGGTTCTGTCAACGGTAATGGTTATTCCAACGGTCGCGTCAACGGTAACGGTTACTCCAACGGGCGTGTCAACGGAAACGGTGCTGTGAACGGTAGCGGTTACTCCAACGGCCGCGTCAACGGAAACGGTTACTCAAACGGTCTCGTTAACGGCAATGGTGCTGTCAACGGCAATGGTTACACCAATGGAGTCAGCAGTAATGGAGTGAACGGCAACGGGTACACTAACGGAGTCAATGGCAATGGTGCTGTTAACGGCAATGGGTACACCAACGGCGTCAACGGTAATGGAGTTAATGGCAATGGTTACACCAACGGAGTCAATGGCAATGGTGCTGTTAATGGCAACGGTTACACCAACGGTGTTAACGGCAACGGAGTGAACGGAAACGGTTACACTAACGGCGTTAACGGTAATGGCGCTGTCAACGGTAACGGTGCTGTCAACGGCAACGGCAACGGCAACGGGTACTCGTACCAGCCCCCCAGCGTTCCCGTCAACCTGTACCAGACCCCACAAGGCTAATGCGACGCCTGCCCCTTGAAGCCCCCTTTGGTTCCCAGCCCCACCCTGATGGCGACCACCCACTCGACCATCCCACCCACCTAATGGCGACCACCAACACCACCACCCTTCCCATCTCGGCAGCCGCGCAGGCGCCCCCTCCTCCATAAAGAGACACACACACACACACACACACACACACACACACACACCTGAACCTCACACGGTGAATGGACACAATGCAGCGATAACGATGCAAACAAACCATGAAGAGAAGTGATGGATATAAAAAAGGAAAGAATAAAAGAAAACTACAAGATAAAAAAAAATATATATATGTGAAATTTAAAAGATAAGAAAAAAAAAAAACGAGTATTTAAAGAAGAATAGGTAAGCGATCAGGTAAAGTTCTCATTCTCGCTGCAGGTTTCCACAGGTGTTGCCAAAGTCTCATATATCTATCTATCCGTATCTCAGAAGCCAGAACTAATAAGAAAAACCCACACAAGATTCCCTATCACAAAAAAATAGAACATAAATATCTAACATTTGAATTTTCCGTCTTGTTTATCTGCTTAAATTAACTACAACTATTTCACATCAAAAGATCAAGCTAAAAATGTTCAAGATCCTAGAAATTTCTCACTTTCTGCAAAATAACTAATAGGTTGCCTGTACATTTGGCTGCCAGGTGAACACTCTTATGTTGGGTGGGTTCCAAGTGCCAAAGGGCTTAGCTTCCCCTTGTTTCACTCTGTCCCTCCTCCATTGCTTGTAGCTACATAATTTATTGCTTGATAGACACCCTCTCCCCATGAACACTAAATTATTGACGACTTTCTACGAATCATCGAAGAAAACGAAATAAAAAGAAAAGTATATCTCTGAGTTTTATTCCTTTTATTTACCAAGAATGTGTAAAGAAAAACAGGAAAAAAAAAAAACAGCTGTTCTATGGTTTTATTACCCAGAATAAAATACTTTAAAAGAAAAACATGGAAGAAAAATACATAACAACATTGTACTGGGGCCGGTACACTCTGTTTATCCGCTTATCCAGGTCAGCAGGGAAACACCAAACACTGCTTAGAAGCTTCAGTATAATGACAGAATCTGCGGTATGGAGTGCGTAACAGACGCCAGAGAGACTGGCACATCACTCACTCAGCAACCCAGAGGCTAGCCGGCGACTGACCGACTAAGGAACAACAGCGAGGCGCGCGGGACGAGACACCAGTTCAAAATGATCTTGGATACAGATGAATAATAATAATAAAAATAATGACAATATCAATAATAATAAGAACAATAGTAATAATGTAAAGAAAACGAGCTGATACATATGAATACCTTGACAACATGACAACATAAATCAACAGGAAGATTCTTAAACATCTATCACTTCACAACCTTCTATCTGATCGCCAGTATGGGTTCCGTCAAGGCCGCTCTACTGGTGATCTTCTGGCTTTCCTTACTGAGTCTTGGTCATCCTCTTTTAGAGACTTTGGTGAAACTTTTGCTGTTGCCTTGGACATCTCAAAAGCCTTTGATAGAGTCTGGCACAAAGCTTTGATTTCCAAACTACCCTCCTACGGTTTCTATCCTTCTCTCTGTAACTTCATCTCAAGTTTCCTTTCTGACCGTTCTATTGCTGCTGTGGTAGACGGTCACTGTTCTTCTCCTAAATCTATTAACAGTGGTGTTCCTCAGGGTTCTGTCCTGTCACCCACTCTCTTATTATTCATTAATGATATTCTAAACCAAACTTCTTGTCCTATCCACTCCTACACTGATGATACCACCCTGCTTTTTTCCACGTCTTTTCATAGACGTCCAACCCTTCAGGAGGTAAACATATCACGCAGGGAAGCCACAGAACGCCTGACTTCTGATCTTTCTAAAATTTCTGATTGGGGGAGAGCAAACTTGGTATTGTACAATACCTCAAAAACTCAATTCCTCCATCTATCAACTCGACACAACCTTCCAGACAACTATCCCCTCTTCTTCAATGACACTCAACTGTCCCCCTCTTCTACACTGAACATCCTTGGTCTGTCCTTTACTTATAATTTGAACTGGAAACTTCACATCTCATCTCTAGCTAAAACAGCTTCTATGAAGTTAGGTGTTCTGAGACGTCTCCGCCAGTTTTTCTCACCCCCCCAGCCGCTAACTCTGTACAAGGGCCTTATCCGTCCATGTATGGAGTATGCTTCACATGTCTGGGGGGGTTCCACTCATACTGCTCTTCTAGACAAGGTGGAATCAAAAGCTTTTCGTCTCATCAACTCCTCTCCTCTAACTGTCTTCAGCCCCTCTCTCACCGCCGCAATGTTGCATATCTAGCTGTCTTCTACCGCTATTTTCATGCCAACTGCTCTTCTGATCTTGCTAACTGCATGCCTCCCCTCCTTCCGCGGCCTCGCTGCACAAGACTTTCTTCTTTCTCTCACCCCTATTCTGTCCACCTCTCTAACGCAAGAGTTAACCAGTATTCTCAATCATTCATCCCTTTCTCTGGTAAACTCTGGAACTCCCTGCCTGCTTCTGTATTTCCACCTTCCTATGACTTGAATTCCTTCAAGAGGGAGGTTTCAAGACACTTATCCACCAATTTTTGACCACTGCTTTGACCCTTTTATGGGACTGGCATTTCAGTGGGCATTTTTTTTATTAGATTTTTGTTGCCCTTGGCCAGTATCCTTCCTACATAAAAAAAAAGAAAAAAAAAAGAGACTATTGAGAGAGAGAGAGAGAGAGAGAGAGAGAGAGAGAGAGAGAGAGAGAGAGAGAGAGAGAGAGAGAGAGAGAGAGAGAGAGAGAGAGAGAGAGAGAGAGAGAGAGAGAGAGAGAACTATGTCACAACGATCCACGTGATAGAGCTTTGAGTGAGTGGCAAATCCATGTCTTTTTGTTCAGGTGGAGAAGGATTAAGTTGTAAAGGATTAGTGGAACGTAATATTCTGTGGGATTAAAACTGTTTCCTGCACGTGGAAGGAGACTACGCTTCTGGCAGTCACTCTGAATCCTCGCTGTCTCTTGGATCAGCTGGGAGGGGATCGGAGGGAAATATGAGTGGGATTCCAGGCTTGTGTATGGGTGAGTTAGGGTGAGTTAGGGTCTCAAGTATTGAGTGAAGTGTTAGGATTTTTGGCATTAGGTGAAGAAGTATTAGGGTCCTTAGGATTAGGTGGAGGTGAGATTAGGTCTTGAGGATTTGGATCTTCAAGATGCGGGTCTTTAGGATTAGTTAAGATGCTGTCAGAGTCTGTAGAAGTATTAGAGTCTTGGGAAGCAGATTGAGAAGTATCAGGGTCTTGGGGAGAAGAATGAGAAGTATCATAGTATTGGGGAGAAGAATAAGTAATATCAGGGTCCTATGGAGCAGAATGAGAAGTATCAGGGTCTTGGGAAAGCAGACTGAGGAGTATCAGGGTTTTTCGGAGCAGAATGAGAAGTATCAGGGTCTTTGGGGAAAGAATAAGAAGTATCAGGGTCTTGAGGAGGAAACTGAGGATCATTAGGGTCTTGAAGAGACGAATGAGGAGCATCAGGGTCTCGAGGACCAGGCTGAAGAGGAATAGTCTTGGGGACCATACTGAGAAATATCAGGGTCTTGGGGTCTGGTCTGAGAAGTAACAATTTCATGGGGAACAGGTTCAGAAGTATCACGGTCTAAGGGACCAATTTGAGGAGTACTAGGGTTTTGTGGACTGACTGAGAAGTATTAAAGTTTTCAGGACCAGAATGTGGAGTATCAAGATCTTGGGAGTCAAACTGAGAAGTAGTAGGTGTTTGGAGACTAGACTGAGGAGTATTAGGGTCTTCATTATTAGTTGGAGGAGAATAATGGGATCTTTAAAACCTGTCTCAAATGTAGCATGGTCTTGAGGACCAGAATGAATAGTATCAGGGTCTTGGGGAATGGAGTGAGGAGTTTCAGAATACTGTGGACCAGACTGAAAAGTATCAGGATCTTGGGGACCAAACGGAATCGTATCAGCGACTTCGGGACTAGACTGAGGAGTGTTAGGGTCTTGAGAACCAGGCTCTGGAGTATTGCGGTTTGGGGATCCAACTCATTATTATTGTCCTGAGAACCTGGCTGAGGAGTATTAGGGTCTTGAGATGCAAACTGAGGAGTATTACGGTGTTGGAGAGCACTAGGGTCTTGAGAACCATATTGAGAAGTATTAGGGTCTTGGGGACCTGACTGAGAAATATTAAGGTACTGGGGAGTAGAGTGAAGAATGTCAGGGTCTTGTTGACCAGACTAATGAGTATCAGGATTTTATGGACCTGTCTGAGGAGTATTATGGTACTGGGACCAGACTGAGAATATCAGGGTCTTCATTATTAGTTGGAAGTGAGTAATAGTCTTTAGTTTTATCTAGAGAAGCATTGGGATCTTGGATAGCAGACTAAGTAGTGTCAGGGTCTTGGGGACCACAGTGAGGGACCATACTGAAAAGTATTAGGGTCTTTGGGACCAGATTGAGGAAGATCAAGGTCTTGGGGACCTGGCTCAGAAATATCAGGTTCCAAGGGACCAGCCTGAAGGGTAGTAAGGTTTTGTGGACCTGAATTGGAAGTACTATAGTTTTCAGGACCAGAATTGGAAATATCAGGGTCTTGTGAGTCAGGCTGAAGAGCAGTAGGATCTTGGGTATTTGGCTGAGTAGGCTTGGGGTCTTCATTAATAGTTGGAGGAGAATAATTTTGTTTGGGTTTGTCTGGAGAAGTGTTAAGGTCTTGAGCACCAGACTGAGGAGTATCGGGGTTTGTGGGACCACACTATCATGGTCTTGGGGGACAGACTAAGGACTGTCACGGTCTTGTGAATCAGACTGAGGAGCATTAGAGACCTCAATATCAGAATGAGGAGTATTAGGGTATTGGGAACCGATTTGAGGAGTATTATGGTCTTGGGGACCAGAGTGAAGAGTATCTGGGTCCTCAGGACCAGACTGAGGAGCATTACGTTCTTGGGGACCAGATTGAGGAGGAGTATCAGGGTATTAAGGACTAGACTGAGGAGTATTAGGGTTTTTTTTAACCAGACTGAAGACTATTACGGTCTTGGGAACTTGCCTTTGGAGTACTGGGATCTTCGGGACCCAACTCTTTATTATTGTCTTGAGGGTCTGGCTGAGGAGTATTAGGGTCTTGAGAACCAGACTGAGAAGTATTAGGGTCTTGGAACCAGACTGAGAAATATTAGGTTCTTGGAGACCAGACTGAAGAGTATTATGGTCTTGAATATTAACTGGAGGATAGTAATAGTCTTTTTGTTTATCTAGAGAAGCATTGGGAACTTGGGGAGCAGACTGAGTGTCTTGGAGACCAGAATGAGGATTAGTAGGATCTCGAGACTCAGACTGAGAATGATCAGGCTTTTTGGAAGCAGACTGATGAGCATTAGGGTATTCGGGAAGAGACAGAGGAATATTAGCGTCTTGAGGAAGAGACTGTTGAGTATCAGGGTCTTGGGGACCAGACTCTCTCTCGGACCTCACCTCCTCTCCCCTTATTTTCCCCCCTTCCTTTCACCTCTCCCCATTTTCCTCTTTCCTCTTCCTCAACGCAATTTCTCTCCCCGTCCTTGACCTCCCAGAGCAGATACTGGGGAGAGTCAGCGCTGACTGCTGTATATAAGAGCGAGGGAGGCACACACAGGCAGACAGACGCATCACTCCCTCGACAACACCTCTAGTAGTCTGCTCATCGACCCAAGAACAGTAAACATCAAGATCTCTCCGTTTTCTTTCGTCTGTCTCCCTGTTTCTTCACCTCGCTCTCGTACTCACGCTTCCTCCTGTGAGTGGTTTCTGTAACAACCATGAGGGTCGCTGCCTGTCTCATCCTCCCAGGTAAGACTTTTTTTACACTGTTTCTCTCACGGTGCCAGTAATTAGTCATTCACTCAGCTCATCACTTTTTGGCAGGTGTTGTGGGTGTTTTTTTCTCTAAAAGTAAAAAAAAAAGGAAGAATTTCGAAGGAAGGAAGACTGGTTTGGTTATTGGTATGGATTATTATTTTTTTTTTAATATATAAACTGGGAAATACAGAAAATAACGTTGTAGAAACGTATAAATGTATGCTTTAATTTATTCACATTTATTGATTGTGTGAATCGTACCAAAATAAAGAATTCTAAAGTTAAGTTTTTTGTATAACGTTCAGACAAAGACACAAACACGGATACACACACACACACACACACACACACACACACACACACACACACACACACACACACACACACACACATAAATTTGAAATCACACACCACTGCTCTCTATTTTCACATATTACTGAACTTTGAACACACCCCCGCACTCTTTGTCTCTCTGCAGTTCTTCTCGGGGTCTGCTTCGCTTCAAGACTGAATGGAAACAGTCATGGCAACGGTAATGGCAACAGCAACGGGAACGGCTTCACCTATGGCGTTAACAGAAACGGGAATGGTGCCAACGGCAACGGAAAATACAGAAATGGAAACGGGAACGGTGTGAACGGCAACGGTTACACCAACGGCAATGGTGCTGTCAACGGCAACGGCTACACGAACGGCAACGGTGCTGTCAACGGCAACGGTAACGGTGCTGTTAACGGAAATGGTAACGGCAACGGGTACTCCTACCAGCCCCCTAGTGTACCTGTGAACCTGTACCAGACCCCAGGCAGCAACGGCAACGGTGCTGTGAACGGCAACGGTGCTATCAATGGCAACGGTTACACCAACGGTGTCAACGGCAACGGTGCTGTTAACAGAAACGGTTACACCAACGGTGTCAACGGCAACGGCGCTGTTAACGGAAACGGTTACTCCAACGGTGTCAACGGCAACGGCGCTGTTAACGGAAACGGTTACTCCAACGGTGTCAACGGCAACGGCGCTGTTAACGGAAACGGTTATTCCAACGGTGTCAACGGCAACGGCGCTGTTAACGGAAACGGTTACTCCAACGGTGTCAACGGCAACGGCGCTGTTAACGGAAACGGTTATTCCAACGGCCGCGTCAACGGTAACGGCGCCGTTAATGGAAACGGTTACTCCAATGGCCGCGTCAACGGAAATGGCGCCGTTAACGGAAATGGTTACTCCAATGGCCGCGTCAACGGAAATGGTGCCGTTAACGGAAATGGTTACTCCAATGGCCGCGTCAACGGAAATGGCGCCGTTAACGGAAATGGTTACTCCAATGGCCGCGTGAACGGCAACGGTGCTGTCAACGGTAATGGTTATTCCAACGGTCGCGTCAACGGTAACGGTTACTCCAACGGGCGTGTCAACGGAAACGGTGCTGTGAATGGTAACGGTTACTCAAACGGTCGCGTCAACGGAAACGGTTACTCCAACGGTCTCGTTAACGGCAATGGTTACACCAATGGAGTGAACGGTAATGGAGTGAACGGCAAAGGGTACACTAACGGAGTCAATGGCAATGGTGCTGTTAACGGCAATGGGTACACCAACGGCGTCAACGGTAATGGAGTTAATGGCAATGGTTACACCAACGGAGTCAATGGCAATGGTGCTGTTAATGGCAACGGTTACACCAACGGTGTTAACGGCAACGGAGTGAACGGAAACGGTTACACTAACGGCGTTAACGGTAATGGCGCTGTCAACGGTAACGGTACTGTGAACGGCAACGGCAACGGGTACTCGTACCAGCCCCCTAGCGTTCCCGTCAACCTGTACCAGACCCCACGAGGCTAATGCGACGCCTGCCCCTTGAATCCCCCTTTGGTTCCCAGCCCCACCCTGATGGCGACCACCCACCCGACCATCCCACTCACCTAATGGCGACCACCAACACCACCACCCTTCCCATCTTGGCAGCCGCGTAGGCACCCCCTACCCCATAAAGAGACACACACAGACACACACACACACACCTGAACCTCACACGGTGAATGGACACAATGCAGCGATAACGATGCAAACAAACCATGAAGAGAAGTGATGGATATAAAAAAGGAAAGAATAAAAGAAAACTACAAGACAAAAAAAAAATAAAAAAAATTGAAATTTAAAAGATAAGAAAAAAAAAAAAATAACCGAGTATTTAAAGAAGAACAGATAAGCGATCAGGTAGAGTTCTCATTCTCGCTGCAGGTTTCCACAGGTGTTGCCAAAGTCTCATATATCTATCTATCCGTATCTCAGAAGCCAGAACTAATAAGAAAAACCCACACAAGATTCCCTATCACACAAAAATAAAACATAAATATCTAACATTTGAATTTTCCGTCTTGTTTATCTGCTTACAGTAACTACTACTATTTCACATCAAAAGATCAAGCTAAAAATGTTGAAGATCCTAGAAATTTCTCACTTTCTGCAAAATAACTAATTGGTTGCCTGTACATTTGGCTGCCAGGTGAACACTCTTATGTTGGGTGGGTTCCAAGTGCCAAAGGGCTTAGCTTCCCCTTGTTTCACTCTGTCCCTCCTCCATTGCTTGTAGCTACATAATTTATTGCTTGATAGACACCCTTTCCCCATGAACACTAAATTATTGACGTCTGTCTACGAATCATCGAAGAAAACGAAATAAAAAGAAAAGTATATCCCTGAGTTTCATTCCTTTTATTTACCAAGAATGTGTGAAGAAAAAATGGAAAAAAAAACAGATGTTTTATGGTTTTATTACCCAGAATAAAATACTTTAAAACAAAAACATGGAAGAAAAACACATAACAACATTGTACTGGGGCCGGTACACTCTGTTTATCCGCTTATCCAGGTCAGCAGGGAAACACCAAACACTGCTTAGAAGCTTCAGTATAATGACAGAATCTGCGGTATGGAGTACGTAACAGACGCCAGAGAGACTGGCACATCACTCACTCAGCAACCCAGAGGCTAGCCGGCGACTGACCGACTAAGGAACAACAGCGAGGCGCGCGGGACATAAGAACATAAGAAATAAGGGAAGCTGCAAGAAGCGACCAGGCTTACACGTGGCAGTCCCTGTATGAAACACACCTACCTATTTCCATCCGTTACTCCCATCCATAAGCTTGTCTAATCTTCTCTTAATACTCTCTAGTGTCTTAGCACTAACTACATGACCACTGAGTCCGTTCCACTCATCTACCCTTCTATTTGAGAACCAATTTTTTCCTATCTCCTTCCTGAACCTAAATTTTTTTTAGCTTGAACCCGTTATTTCTTGTTCTACCCTGGTTGCTGATCCTAAGAATTTTGTTTACATCTCCCTTGTTATAACCCTTATACCACTTAAAGACTTCTATCAGGTCTCCTCTTAACCTACGTCTCTCTAAAGAATGTAAATTTAACAGCTTCAACCTCGCCTCGTAAGGAATACTCCTCATCCCCTGTATCCTTATAGTCATTCTTCTCTGTACTGATTCTAATAGACCTATATCTTTCCTGTAATGTGGGGACCAGAACTGCACAGCGTAGTCTAGATGAGGTCTGACCAGCGCCAAGTTTAACTTTAATATTACTTCCGGCCTTCTACTTTTAACACTCCTAAAAATTAATCCTAGTACCCTATTTGCCTTGTTTGTGGCTTCTATGCATTGTTTCCTTATACGGAGTTCAGAGCTAACTATAACTCCTAAATCTTTCTCGTACCCTGTACCTACCAGAGTTTGGTTGTTTACTGTGTACCTATTGTGTGGGTTTCCTCTACCTACGCTAAGCACTTTGCATTTATTGATATTAAATTGCATTTGCCATCTATCCGTCCATTCATTCATTCTATCTAAGTCTGCCTGCAAGGCGATGGCATCCGATTCTGACCTAATTAACATCACTACTAATTCCACTATCCAAGTCAATGATATATATTAGAAATAACAATGGCCCTAATACTGATCCCTGTGGCACCCCACTAATTACATGACCCTACTCGGATTTCGAGCCGTTTATTACCACCCTCTGTCGCCTGTTACCAAGCCATGACCCTATCCAGCCTAACACCTTCCCATCTATCCCGTGTGCCCTAACCTTTCTCAGGAGCCTTTGATGGGGTACCTTGTCAAATGCTTTACTAAAGTCCAGATATAAGATATCATAACTATCACCATTATCTACTGCCTCGTACACCTTACTGTAAAAACTTAACAAGTTTGTCAGGCAAGACTTCCCCTTCGTGAAGCCATGCTGTGACTGATTTATCAAGTTATGTTTGTCTAAATGTTCCCCAATGTTCCTCGCTATTATTGACTCTAATACTTTGCCTACAACTGAAGCTAAGCTGACAGGTCTATAATTAGACGCTAAAGTTTTATCTCCTTTCTTAAAGATGGGTACCACATTAGCCTGCCTCCACATTACTGGTACCTCACCCGACTCCAGTGATTTCCTAAAGACAGAAACTAACGGCTCACTAATAATCTCTTTACATTCCTTAAGTACTCTGGGATATATTTCATCAGGTCATGGTGACTTGAACTTTTTTAGCCTATCTATCTCCTGTTCCACTATCTCCCTAGTTATGGAAATATCTGTCAGCTTCTCATTCTCATCTGCTCTAAACACCTGTTCACTATCTGGAATATCCTGCATGTTTTCCTTTTTTTTTTTTTTTATGTAGGGATGACACTGGCCAAGGGCAACAGAAATCTAATAAAAAAAATGCCCACTGAAATGCCAGTCCCATAAAAGGGCCAAGCAGTGGTCAAAAATTGATGAATAAGTGTCTTGAAACCTCCCTCTTGAAGGAATTCAAGTCATAGGAAGGTGGAAATACAGAAGCAGGCAGGGAGTTCCATAGTTTAGCAGAGAAAGGGATGAATGATTGAGAATACTGGTTAACTCTTGCATTAGAGAGGTGGACAGAATAGGGGTGAGAGAAAGAAGAAAGTCTTGTGCAGCGAGGCCGCGGGAGGAGGGGAGGCATGCAGTTAGCAAGATCAGAAGAGCAGTTAGCATGAAAATAGCGGTAGAAGACAGCTAGATATGCATCACTGCGGCGGTGAGAGGGAGGCTGAAGACAGTCAGTTAGAGGAGAGGAGTTGATGAGACGAAAAGCTTTTGATTCCACCCTGTCTAGAAGAGCAGTATGAGTGGAACCCCCCCCAGACATGTGAAGCATACTCCATACATGGACGGATAAGGCCCTTGTACAGAGTTAGCAGCTGGGGGGGTGAGAAAAACTGGCGGAGACGTCTCAGAACACCTAACTTCATAGAAGCTATTTTAGCTAGAGATGAGATGTGAAGTTTCCAGTTCAGATTATAAGTAAAGGACAGACCGAGGATGTTCAGTGTAGAAGAGGGGGACAGTTGAGTGTCATTGAAGAAGAGGGGATAGTTGTCTGGAAGGTTGTGTCGAGTTGATAGATGGAGGAATTGAGTTTTTGAGGCATTGAACAATACCAAGTTTGCTCTGCCCCAATCAGAAATTTTAGAAAGATCAGAAGTCAGGCGTTCTGTGGCTTCCCTGCGTGATATGTTTACCTCCTGAAGGGTTGGACGTCTATGAAAAGACGTGGAAAAGTGCAGGGTGGTATCATCAGCGTAGGAGTGGATAGGACAAGAAGTTTGGTTTAGAAGATCATTAATGAATAATAAGAAGAGAGTGGGTGACAGGACAGAACCCTGAGGAACACCACTGTTAATAGATTTAGGAGAAGAACAGTGACCGTCTACCACAGCAGCAATAGAACGGTCAGAAAGGAAACTTGAGATGAAGTTACAGAGAGAAGGATAGAAACCGTAGGAGGGTAGTTTGGAAATCAAAGCTTTGTGCCAGACTCTATCAAAAGCTTTTGAGATGTCCAAGGCAACAGCAAAAGTTTCACCAAAGTCTCTAAAAAAGGATGACCAAGACACAGTAAGGAAAGCCAGAAGATCACCAGTAGAGCGGCCTTGACGGAACCCATACTGGCGATCAGATAGAAGATTGTGAAGTGATAGATGTTTAAGAATCTTCCTGTTGAGGATAGATTCAAAAACTTTAGATAGGCAGGAAATTAAAGCAATAGGACGGTAGTTTGAGGGATTAGAACGGTCACCCTTTTTAGGAACAGGTTGAATGTAGGCAAACTTCCAGCAAGAAGGAAAGGTAGATGTTGACAGACAGAGCTGAAAGAGTTTGACTAGGCAAGGTGCAAGCATGGAGGCACAGTTTCGGAGAACAATAGGAGGGACCCCATCAGGTCCATAAGCCTTCCGAGGGTTTAGGCCAGCGAGGGCATGGAAAACATCATTGCGAAGAATTTTAATAGGTAGCATGAAGTAGTCAGAGGGTGGAGGAGAGGGAGGAACAAACCCAGAATCGTCCAAGGTAGAGTTTTTAGCAAAGGTTTGAGCAAAGAGTTCAGCTTTAGAAATAGATGTGATAGCAGTGGCGCTATCTGGTTGAAATAGAGGAGGGAAAGAAGAAGAAGCAAAGTTATTCGAGATATTTTTGGCTAGATGCCAGAAATCACGAGGGGAGTTAGATCTTGAAAGGTTTTGACATTTTCTGTTAATGAAGGAGTTTTTGGCTAGTTGGAGAACAGACTTGGCATGGTTCCGGGCAGAAATATAAAGTGTATGAGATTCTGGTGATGGAAGGCTTAAGTACCTTTTGTGGGCCACCTCTCTATCATGTACAGTATAGCACGAGAACAAGCTGTGTTAAACCAAGGTTTGGAAGGAGGAATGTATGCCTCCATGCCAGACACTATCATCTCTGTTATGCGCTCAGCACACAAAGACGGGTCTCTGACACGGAAGCAGTAGTCATTCCAAGGAAAATCAGCAAAATACCTCCTCAGGTCCCCCCAACTAGCAGAGGCAAAACGCCAGAGGCACCTTCGCTTAGGGGGATCATGAGGAGGGATTGGAGTGATAGGACAAGATAAAGATATGAGATTGTGATCGGAGGAGCCCAACGGAGAAGAAAGGGTGACAGCATAAGCAGAAGGATTAGAGGTCAGGAAAAGGTCAAGAATGTTGGGCGTATCTCCAAGACGGTCAGGAATACGAGTAGGGTGTTGCACCAATTGCTCTAGGTCATGGAGGACAGCAAAGTTGTAGGCTAGTTCACCAGGATGGTCAGTGAAGGGAGAGGAAAGCCAAAGCTGGTGGTGAACATTGAAGTCTCCAAGAATGGAGATCTCTGCAAAAGGGAAGAGGGTCAGAATGTGCTCCACTTTGGAAGTTAAGTAGTCAAAGAATTTCTTATAGTCAGAGGAGTTAGGTGAGAGGTATACAGCACAGATAAATTTAGTATGAGAGTGACTCTGTAGTCGTAGCCAGATGGTGGAAAACTCGGAAGATTTAAGAGCGTGGGCACGAGAGCAGGTTAAGTCATTGCGCACATAAACGCAGCATCCAGGTTTGGATCGAAAATGAGGATAGAGAAAGTAGGAGGGAACAGAAAAGGGGCTACTGTCAGCTGCCTCAGACACCTGAGTTTCAGTGAGGAAAAGAAGATGAGGTTTAGAAGAGGAGAGGTGGTGTTCTACAGATTGAAAATTAGATCTTAGACCGCGAATGTTGCAGAAGTTAATGAAGAAAAAGTTGACGGGGGTGTCAAGACACTTAGGGTCGTCGACAAAAAGGCAGTCAGACCTGGGGACATTTATGGTCCCCTCCCCAGATGGGGACTCCGAGGCTGGTGTAGGAGTCGCCATGATGATTTTAAAATTTTTGAGTGAAGGTTGTGTGTGTTATTAGGTGCTTATAGTTTTGTGTGGAGGAAGAGACTTGTCTTTAGAGGGCAGGCTGTGACTGCCCCCTTGTGTTGTGAGACACAAAGGGAAACGTTCAGTGAGGTCACAGCTGGGTTTAATGATAAGTTCACAGCACCCCCTGAACAGTGCTTTAGACCTCACTGGGAGTAATTATCGTTTCGGCAGGTGTCTACTGCCTCCTCCTTCCTGGGTGAAGACAGTTAAAAAAATAATCATTCAGAAGTTTACTTACCTCCTCCCCAGAACTAACCAGCTCCCCATCTGCTGCCTTTAATGGACTTACAGTATCCTTATTCTTCGTCCTGTATACCTGATAAAATCCCTTGGGGTCCGTCTTCGCCTGGCTGGCTACCTTTAATTCATAATTGTCCTTAGCTTTTCTCGTTGACTTCCTGACTGTTCTGACTAATTCATTATATTCTGTCCTTAAAACTTCTTCACCTGCCCTTAATCTCTTCTCTTACGCCCTATATAATGCTTTAACCTAGCAGTCATCCATTTAGGGTAATTTTTTTGTGATGTTATTGTTCTATACGGGATATTTGCTAACTGACCTGTATGAACTTTATCTACGAAATATTTATACAATTCATCTACATTTACTTCACCTAATCCCCTCATCTCGTCCCCTACCATCCTCTCCCCTCCCTCATCTACTCGCCTCGACCTCACCTCTCTCATTTCAGCATGACCTGACATTCCAACATACTCACACCTATCTCCCCCCTTCCTCTTTCCTCCTCCCTTCCGGAGCCTCACCTCACCTCTCTCATCCTGCCTTATCTCTCTGAACTCCGTCCCTGACCTGACCTCACCCTGCATCCTTTGCCAGTCCACTCCTTGGAGGTACCTTTTTAATTCTTCAAAATCTGCTCTCCTAAAGTCAGGTATTTTACTAGTGTTTTTGTTTCTAACAGTTTCTTCCCATTCTAAATTGTACCTAATTTCCCTATGGTCACTGTTACCTAGCTGTCCTCCAACCTCTACCTGCGTGACTGCTTCCTCCCTGTTAGTAAGAATTAAATCTAGAATATTATTCCCCCTTGTGGGTTCTACGACTACCTGTTTAAAAAAATTATCCTGAATTACCTTTAAGAAATTCCTCTGCTTCCTTGTTACCCACAATCAGACTCCAGTCGATATTCCTAAAATCAAAATCTACCACACATACCTGACTGTACCTGCCTGCTCTATTTAATTCCTGCCACAGTGAGGTGTTAATTTCCTCTGTATTGGTCGGTGGTCTGTAAACTACCCCTAGTACTAATGACTGCGATCCTTCCTTAATATTTACCCATATCAACTCTGCTTTGTTATCTGTTTTAATTCTATTGTTCATACAACACTGTAATGTGTCCATAACGTATAACGCGACGCCTCCTCCTCTCCTGTTTTCCCTATCTTTATAGAACATTGTATACCCATCTATCTTAACCTCTGGATTAAATACTTTTCCTGACATATCTAACCAAGTTTCAGTTAAAGCAATGATATCAAATTTCTCTGCGCTCGCTATTCCTCTAAGCAAGTCTATTCTATTCAGAATACTTCTACAGTTTGTGTAATAAACACTAAAGCTATTTCTCACCATCCCTGAGCTAGCTACCTTTCTAGATTTAACTAATTTGCCCCTCGCCTTCTCCTCACTATTGGGTACCAAACTGAGGAGTATTAGGTTCTTGGGGACCAGATCAGGAGTATCAGGGTATTGGGAACCAGACTGAGTTGTATTATGGCCTTGGGGACCAGACTGAAGAGTATCTGGGTCCTCAGGACCATACGAAGGAGCATTACGTTCTTGGGGACCAGACTGAGGAGTATCAGGGCATTAGGGGCCAGACTGAGGAGTATTAGGGTCTTGGGGACTAGACTGAGTATTATATGGGTATTAAGGGCCAGACTGAGGAGTATTAGGGTCTTGGGAACTACACTGAGTATTATCATGGTATTGGGGACCAGACTGAAGAGTATTAGCGTTTTTTGGACCAGACTGAAGAATACGGTCTTGGGAACTTGCCTGTGGAGTATTGGGGTCTTCGGGACCCAACTCTTTATTATTGTCTTGAGGGCCTAGCTGAGGAGTATTAGGGTCTTGAGGAAGAGACTGCTGAGTATCAGGGTCTTGGGGACCAGTCTCTCTCTCAGACCTCACCCCCTCTCCCCTTACTTTTCTCCCTTCCTTTCACCTCTCAGCTTTTTCCTCTTTCCTCCTCTTCAATGCAATTTATCTACCCGTCCTTGACCTCCGAGAGCGCATACTGGGAAGAGTCAGCGCTGACTGCTGTATATAAGAGCGAGGGAGGCACACACACAGGCAGACAGACGCATCACTCCCTCGACAACACCTCTAGTAGTCTGCTCATCGACCCCAAGAACTGTAAACATCAAGATTTCTTTCGTCTGTCTCCCTGTTTTTCCACCTCGCTCTCGTACTCACGCTTCCTCCTGTGAGTGGTTTCTGTAGCAGCCATGAGGTTCGCTATTTGTCTCATCTTCCCAGGTAAGATTTTTTTTTTCAGTGTTTCTCTCACGGTGCCAGTAATTAGTCATTCACTCAGCTCATCAGTCAATCAATCACTTTTTTTCAGGTGTTATGGGTGTTTTTCTATAAAAGTAAAAAAGGAAGAATTTGGAAGTAAGGAAGACTGGTTTGGTTATTGCTATGAGTTCTTTT